>NC_091128.1:169053743-169306243 GCF_040183065.1 Periplaneta americana
GAAATGTATGCTGATGTCTTCCGACAGCTTTGCACGATGTGGCTCTCATTACGAAAAGTTCTGATACGTGTTAACTTCTAGAGTAGCTTCAACTCGCTAAAAGTAGACACTGGACAAAAGGTTCAATCTTTCAAGATGATGCAGAAGATGATGATAACGATGAAATAAAGACCTAAGAAGTTACTAGAGGTAAAAGTTTGCAGCTAACATAATGACTGATGTGAATGAGAGTAACACAATGACTGATCTGGATGCAACTGACTTACCCACTGACATGGATCCAGAGAGTCTCACTGACTGATATAGATCCAACTGACTTGCTGACTGATATGGATCCAACTGACTTACCGACTGACATGGATCCAAAGAGTCTCACTGAATGATATAGATCCAACTGACTTGCTGACTGATATGGATCCAACTGACTTACCCACTGACATGGATCCAAAGAGTCTCACTGAATGATATAGATCCAACTGATTTGCTGATTGATATGGATCCAACTGACTTACCTACTGACATGGATCCAAAGAGTCTCACTGAATGATATAGATCCAACTGACTTGCTGACTGACATGGATCCAACTGACTTACTGACTGACATGGATCCAACTGACTTACTGATGTGGATTTTTAGTAGGTTATTTTACGACGCTTTATCAACAGCTTAGGTTATTTAGCGTCTGAATGAAATGAAGGTGATAACGCCGGTGAAATGAATCCGGGGTCCAACACCGAAAGTTACCCAGCATTTGCTCATATTGGGTTGAGGGGAAAATCACGGAAAAAACCTCAACCAGGTAACTTGCCCCGACCGGGAATCGAACCCGGGCCATCTGGTTTCGCGGCTAGACGCGCTAACCGTTGCTCCACAGGTGTGGACCTGACATGGATCCAACTGACTTACTAACATGGATCCAAACGACTTACTGACTAATATAGAACAAGCTGCCTTACTCACTGACATGGATCCAAAGACTTACTGACTGATATGATCCAATAGACTTACTGATTAATATGGATCCAAATTACTTACTCACTGACTGATATGGATTCAATTAACTTCCTGAGATATGGATCCAACTGAGTCACTGACAGATATGCATCAAACTGGCTGACTTACTGACGGATATGGACCAAACCGGCTGATTCACTGACTAATATGGATTCAACTGACTTACTGACTGATATGATCCAACAGACTTACTGACTGATATGGATCCAGATTACTTACTCACTGGCTGATATGGATTCAATTACCTTCCTGAGATATGGATCCAACTGAGTCACTGACAGATATGGATCAAACTGGCTGACTTACTGACTGATATGGAACAAGCTGACTTACTCACTACTTACAGACCTACTGACTGATCCAACAGACTTACTGACTGATATGGATCCAAATTATTACTTACTCCCTGACTGATATGGATTCAATTAACTTCCTGAGATATGGATCAAACTGAGTCACTGACAGATATGGATCAAACTGGCTGACTTACTGACGGATATGGACCAAACCGGTTGATTTACTAACTAATATGGATTCAACTGACTTAGTCACTGGCTGATATGAAACCGACTACTGACTGGTATGGATTCAACTGGCTGGCTCACTGATTGACATGGATCCAACTGACTGGCATGGATCCATCTCATTGACTTACTGATAGAGATTCAAATGTTTGAATCACTGACTAATATGAATCAAAGTGGCTGACTCAGTGACTGATATGAATCAAAGTAGCTGACTAACTGACATATGAATTAAACTGACCGATTCACTGACTGATATGGATTCAACTGGCTGACTGAGTGGATTGAACTGGAGTGCAGTTCTGGATCAGCAGGCAAACGCGCTACCTCCTGAGCTAAGGTAATGTCTGATTTTCTTTTAGATCAACATACAATAAAAACGTAACTACAGAAGTATTTCGAAAGGCAAGTTAAATGAACTCGTAAGATTCAGAAAATTTGGAAAATTGACTAAATGTATCATCCTCCTTCATTACAACGTCCATCTTCACTACGTAAAAATCAAACAATATTCCCTTACTGAATTTGCTATCACAAATATTATAACGCCTTGGTGAATGGAACAGAATGATGGCCTTAAATCTGCCAGAATAAATAAATAGAAAAATAAATAAATAAATAAATAAATAAATAAATAAATATATAAATAAATAGCCCATACCGGCGGACTGTCACCTGTTTGGATGGACTAAGGAAAGTTTAGGATGAAAAATAACGCAACAAATGAACAGTCGATTAAAGAAGCACAGAAATGGCTGCACAATCAACCAAAGATGATCTTTCAATAAGGAAGTTCTCTTGTCGCTGGTAAAAGTAAGACGGAATACTGGAAGTAAAGACCAATGTTTAATTTAAACAATGAAAAAAAAAAAAAAAAGACACATACTTACGTAAAATATATTCCATTCCAATTGGTTCTTTTCAGTGAAAAGTTAATGTCATGTGTCAAATGTTTCCAACGCCTTCTGAAAGTGCTTTCTTTTCCCCTTCCAGGCTGATAGACCTCCATCCAGCCATCTATATCAATTTATATACTGTATAGGCCTACTATATCTCCTGATGATGATGATGATGATGATGATGATGATGATGATGATGATGATGATGATGATGGTGGCGACGACCATTAGAATTATATCTGTAATAGGTTAAGAAGCAAAAGACAAAGGGAGAGAAGAATAAAGCTTCCGAAATAGCTACGTGGGAATTGGATAAACAATGTCTAGCACCATGACAACCTCATCTTGCTCGCCTCTCGGTATTCAATTGTTCTCAATCTGTTCCACTTCAAGGAAGTTGTTGAAATTCCAGCTCGCCAGTGGGAAAATTTCATGCAGGGACCATGCTCTGACCTGAGAAATTTTATAAGACTCTCTCTGTACCGACAACATCGAATCAAATAATTTCTTCATTGCAATGGAGGATAAATACGACGAGTTGCGAATCTTAATCCGGTGATAGAATGGTTAATGTCTGCCATTAGCAGTGAGTAATGGGTCGAAACTGGAACGAAGACGGGAAAACCCTAAAAACGACGAAAATCAAAACCAATTTTAATGCAAGTTCCATCGATTATGTAAAATAATTCAATGCAGTAGGTAAATTAAAGTTCCGATAAATTCGATGTTATTCGGGTAAAGGAAGCTGTCATTTTTTTGTGGAAATGGAGTTCTATTTAGCAGGTGAATATGCAAGTTAAATTATACAAGTGGATGTGGAGAAAAAAAAAGAATAGGCTACTAGCATTTGATATGTTTTATTTGTGTAGAAAATTATTTGCAATAAGGGTCCGATGTTAAATTTTCAATTATCATAATAGGGTAAACACTGGTAATGTCGTGATAATTTCATGAAAATTAATTTAAAATGCTAATATGTAAATATATCCTTATTCCGATTTTTTCATCTAAAAGACGATAATTTGCTGTACAAATCTGGACACATAAAAGATTGGACACGTTCTTGAACAAGTGCCAAAAACCACTTTCACAACTTAAGCTAAAAGGTTGGTTATTTCGTGATAACCTTGGTAATTTCGTGATATTACATTGATAATTTCGTGAGAGGTAGAAGAATTGTGTAAACATTCATTAAAGTCAAATGAAATTCTCATTTATTGTTACAAGACTTCAAACATAGTAATTCCGTCTAATATTCATAGCAAGAAAACATAAAAATACATATCAACACATAATAAGAATGAAATAAAAGTAAAAATTTAAATTGAAAAGGGATCTTCTTTGCCCTGAAAGGGTGAACACTTTTATTACGGACTTTACTATAGCCTATATTACTAGGGTAACTCCAAAAGTAATGCATAACATTAATTATTTAAAAATTATATTTTTATCCTACAGCTTTGCTGTAGATACATACTTTAGGAACAAAATGTCACTTTTCCACATAATCCCTGTCCCTTTCAACTGCCTTACGTAACCTAGGAACGAGGGCCTGTAGACCAGCACGGTAAAAGTCTGGACCAACACGTCTGAGCCACTCTTTAGCAGCGTGCACAAGGGAGTCATCTTCTAACCTCGTTCCGCGAAGGGATCCTTCAGTTTACCAAAGAGATGGTAACCGCACGGTGCCAGTTCAGGACTGTAATGCGGATGTTTCAGTGTTGTCTACCCGAATTTTCTGATCTGGTCTGTGGTCTTATGACTGACATATGGATGTGCGTTGTCGTGCAATAGCAGAACATCCTGCTTCTACCGATGTCGTCGAACACGACTCAGTCGAGCTTGAAGTTTCTTGAGAGTTGCCACATACCCGTCAGAATTAATGGTGGTTCCGTGTGGCATGATGTCCATGAGCAAGAGTCCTTCTGAATCAAAAAACACAGTAGCCATAACTTTTCCTGTCGAAGACGCACTTTTGAATTTGTATTTCTTTGGTGAATTTGCATGATGCCACTCCATTGTCTGCCTCTGTCTCTAGTATAAAATGTAACGCTTAATACTCAACAAAATTTCGCCTCAAATAGCTAAGATTTCTATCAGTAAAGCTAAGCCTATATGGCGACTACAGCTGTATCTAAAATTCCAAAAACATTTCCTAAAATTTCAATAAGATATAATAAATCTTTGTACCAAATATCATATGCTTACCTTTAGTAATAAGCCTGTAATGTAACTACAAACATCCACAAAATTTGTATGCCTGAGAAGTCGACGCTAACTTGCTCTCTCCAAACATAAAAGCTCACTGAAGCAGCTACAATATTCACACAAAGCGTAGCTGTATGTTTCTGAAAACTGGACAACATATGCAATGCCTTGGCGGAAATTTGAATCTCGTAACACCATTGGTTAGTTTACGAAAGAGCAAAGAAAAAGTATCACGAAATAACCACTGCCACTAAATGACCAATGTTTGCCCTACTAATTTTTATGACATGTTCCTTTATCTAAACACCATCGAATTTTGTATTAATAATTTTGTTTCTAAATCCTCAATGCACGCATAAAAATCGTACATAAATAGAGAACAGTGTATTTTAAAATGTGAAATAAATAAATAATTATATATATAATTTGAACTGGTAATGGCAATTACGGGAAAACGGCTGAACGGATTTTAATGAGTGACCCCTCATTTTCATGCCTGGAATCCAAAGTTTTTCGAAAAAGTAGCAGTTTTCAGTGAAATGTCAATTTTCCTACATAATTTTCCTATTTTCCAAAATTCATCTGTTGTCAGTTTTGAGAACTATTTTATTGAATCACGGCCTACTTGATTGAATTTCAGAACAAAACACACACTACAATAAACAATAGGCTATTACACGAAGGCCATGACCTGCAGGATTGCCGACATATTTAGAACTCAATTCAATTTGTTATTAAAAACTGATTCTGCAGTGTATAATTTTCTAAGTACAGCTGTGTATTGGATATTCAAATCTACGAAACTTGAGGTGGTTTGATGACATTATTACCATTAGAAATTAAATATTATTATAATTAATATCATGATACATCTATTTTTCATTAATTGTACATAATATTGATGCTATATTGATGACATGAAAGTGAAACGTTTTGTGGTTATGTAAGTAAATGTAGAGAATATCTTAATTTAGATCTTCATTTCTATAATTTACTGAGTGGCTGCTATATATAACTATAAAACTTAAGTAAGATAATAATATTGTTATTAAAAATCAAATATTTTTATACTTATTAACCCAGTGGGGTTGGGTCTTTTTCATATACTTAATGGCGGTGTAGTGTAGATATTGATATGTGTCACTGTCTTCAGTATTGGCTCGAGAGAGCGCAAAAATTACAGTTCCTAAGGAAAGATCAAAAGGTATTACTTACTGATAAAATAAGAGGCGTAGAAAATTTTGTAGTCTCCAGATCATTTCAGCAAGATATCTTAGTAGGATAAAATGATTTTACGCTCTACATTTCAAGTTCTACATGCAGCAGCTATACGAAAATGCTATTGTTCGAAAGCTTAGCAAACCTGACATTTTTTTAACTTTTGCCTACAATCCACAATGACCTGAAATAGCTACTGCTATCGTCCTGACATTGATACTTGCGTTTTCGCGTTGAAACTCAAAAACTGAAGTTGGATAGGTTTAAGAAAAAGTATTTGGCCTAAAAAAATCCATTCAGAGGGAGTATGTTTCATTATTGTGGAAGCAAATAACTATCAAAAAGTCAAGTATTCTTCATTGAAAATAAATCTGAAAAATTTTTATTTGAACGTCTAACGAACCTAGTTTGCAGCAGCATTTGCTGCACAAGCCACTAGTTATATATAATGCAAATTAAAGAATTAAACAAACAAGATTTCATTATACAGTATTATTATTATTATTATTATTATTATTATTATTATTATTATTATTATTATTACAGGGCTAACATGACATTTTCCTAGGCAGCCAACGTAAACGGAGACTGATACAGGTAAACTTCCTTCTTATATTTGTAACTTATTTAAATATTCGTTTTTCATACATTTCATATCAATAACTTTTGTGCCCATCATTTGCCTCCCGAACAGCACACAATCAGGATAGGAGAGTAATGGTGTAGATTTCACTATCATTACTGAATTTCAACTAAAAACCATGCAAACTTCTATACCCAAATACATTATGAAAATAAATATAGTTTTGGGAGCAACTGATTGGGAAAAGATCTTACTGAGAAAATATTGTTGCGAATAGTTAATTGAAGAAAAGATTATTGGAAAAAATAACATTGGGAAAATTTGTCACTGGGAAAAGCATTCACTGGATTTATCTAAAACGCTGCGTACAGATAACAGCTGAAGAAACAATAGGATGCAGACAAGGTGTGAGCATTAAGAAACCCTTGGGTCAAAGGGAAAAATATTGGAGAAGATGGAGAAAAGGTGAAAATGGAAAAATATCAAGGTACAAGAAACTACAGGAAACTAAATAACGAACGAAGAAGAGAAACCGATAAGGCGAAGAAACTCTGAATGAAAAAGAAATGTAAACAAATAGATGATCTAAGAGAAAAGGAAGATATGATTTAATGTCCTGGTTACTTTGGAACATTATACAATCTTACCATGGTTCCTTTCAGACGAAAAGAAGACCTGGAAGGACAGTGTTGAAGATAACGGAACGGAAAGAATCAACCTTTGAGCGAGGAGGGCTCCAAATAAAACTAACCGGTATTTAAGGGTGACGATTCGGCAATTCTCACGGCATCATGGAAGCCAAGTGTTGCCATTAACAGACTTCAAGATCACCTACGTGACATTGAACCCTGGCTACATAGATGGAGAATTAAATTAAATATATTATCAAAAACACAAGCCATCTCATTTAGCAGGAGAAATACATTCAATAGACCGGAAATAAATCACACAAAACTAGCCATAGCCTAAATGGATCACAAATCGAGTGGAAAACTTCAATTAAATACAAATCAAGATTTCAGGTATAACTCCCTGTAAAGTTGATTTGAATAATTTCGAGGGAAAAATTGTTCCGGAGCCGGGTATCGAACCCGGGACCTTTGGTTTAACGTACCAACGCTCTACCACTGAGCTACTCGGGAACTCTAACCGAAACCGATCCAATTTTTCCCTCTATATCCACAGACCTTAAAGTGGGCTGACAACCGTCAAGCAACCAACTTCGAGTGCACACTAACTCCGTGTGACTTAAATTGTGGTTTTCTGTTAACGAACAGTGACGTGTATTATGCAAATCAAGATTTCAGGTATAGCTCCCTGTAAAGTTGATTTGAATAATTTCGAGGGAAAAATTGTTCCGGAGCCGGGTATCGAACCCGGGACCTTTGGTTTAACGTACCAACGCTCTACCACTGAGCTACTCGGGAACTCTAACCGACACCGATCCAATTTTTCCCTCTATATCCACAGACCTCAAAGTGGGCTGACAACCGTCAAGCAACCAACTTTGAGTGCACACTAACTCCGTGTGACTTAAATTGTGGTTTTCTGTTAACGAACAGTGACGTGTATTATACAAATCAAGATTTCAGGTATAACTCCCTGTAAAGTTGATTTGAATAATTTCGAGGGAAAAATTGTTCCGGAGCCGGGTATCGAACCCGGGACCTTTGGTTTAACGTACCAACGCTCTACCACTGAGCTACTCGGGAACTCTAACCGACACCGATCCAATTTTTCCCTCTATATCCACAGACCTCAAAGTGGGCTGACAACCGTCAAGCAACCAACTTTGAGTGCACACTAACTCCGTGTGACTTAAATTGTGGTTTTCTGTTAACGAACAGTGACGTGTATTATACAAATCAAGATTTCAGGTCTAACTCCCTGTAAAGTTGATTTGAATAATTTCGAGGGAAAAATTGTTCCGGAGCCGGGTATCGAACCAGGGACCTTTGGTTTAACGTACCAACGCTCTACCACTGAGCTACTCGGGAACTCTAACCGACACCGATCCAATTTTTCCCTCTATATCCACAGACCTCAAAGTGGGCTGACAACCGTCAAGCAACCAACTTCGAGTGCACACTAACTCCGTGTGACTTAAATTGTGGTTTTCTGTTAACGAACAGTGACGTGTATTATACAAATCAAAATTTCAGGTATAACTCCCTGTAAAGTTGATTTGAATAATTTCGAGGGAAAAATTGTTCCGGAGCCGGGTATCGAACCAGGGACCTTTGGTTTAACGTACCAACGCTCTACCACTGAGCTACTCGGGAACTCTAACCGAAACCGATCCAATTTTTCCCTCTATATCCACAGACCTTAAAGTGGGCTGACAACCGTCAAGCAACCAACTTCGAGTGCACACTAACTCCGTGTGACTTAAATTGTGGTTTTCTGTTAACGAACAGTGACGTGTATTATGCAAATCAAGATTTCAGGTATAGCTCCCTGTAAAGTTGATTTGAATAATTTCGAGGGAAAAATTGTTCCGGAGCCGGGTATCGAACCCGGGACCTTTGGTTTAACGTACCAACGCTCTACCACTGAGCTACTCGGGAACTCTAACCGACACCGATCCAATTTTTCCCTCTATATCCACAGACCTCAAAGTGGGCTGACAACCGTCAAGCAACCAACTTTGAGTGCACACTAACTCCGTGTGACTTAAATTGTGGTTTTCTGTTAACGAACAGTGACGTGTATTATACAAATCAAGATTTCAGGTATAACTCCCTGTAAAGTTGATTTGAATAATTTCGAGGGAAAAATTGTTCCGGAGCCGGGTATCGAACCCGGGACCTTTGGTTTAACGTACCAACGCTCTACCACTGAGCTACTCGGGAACTCTAACCGACACCGATCCAATTTTTCCCTCTATATCCACAGACCTCAAAGTGGGCTGACAACCGTCAAGCAACCAACTTTGAGTGCACACTAACTCCGTGTGACTTAAATTGTGGTTTTCTGTTAACGAACAGTGACGTGTATTATACAAATCAAGATTTCAGGTATAACTCCCTGTAAAGTTGATTTGAATAATTTCGAGGGAAAAATTGTTCCGGAGCCGGGTATCGAACCCGGGACCTTTGGTTTAACGTACCAACGCTCTACCACTGAGCTACTCGAGAACTCTAACCGACACCGATTCAATTTTTCCCTCTATATCCACAGACCTCAAAGTGGGCTGACAACCGTCAAGCAACCAACTTCGAGTGCACACTAACTCCGTGTGACTTAAATTGTGGTTTTCTGTTAACGAACAGTGACGTGTATTATACAAATCAAGATTTCAGGTATAACTCCCTGTAAAGTTGATTTGAATAATTTCGAGGGAAAAATTGTTCCGGAGCCGGGTATCGAACCAGGGACCTTTGGTTTAACGTACCAACGCTCTACCACTGAGCTACTCGGGAACTCTAACCGACACCGATCCAATTTTTCCCTCTATATCCACAGACCTCAAAGTGGGCTGACAACCGTCAAGCAACCAACTTCGAGTGCACACTAACTCCGTGTGACTTAAATTGTCTGAATAACATTAGACAGACGGCTCACTTTTTCCGAACATGTACTACTTAAACTCAGACTTGCCAATTCTAGAATGGTGGAGCTTTACCCAATATTAAATAAAAGCAGACATTTAAACATACACAGCCTTGATTTTGTATAAAACTTTAATTAGATCAGTAATACTATATGCTTGTCCTGCTTGGGGACATGCACCTATCACAGTCCTTAAAAAATTACAGGTTTTCCAAAACAAACTTTTAAGATTCATTACAGGACTTCCTAGAGTTACACCTGTTAGATTGATTCACAAAGAACTCGAAATTTGGACAATTCAAGAGTACATCTCAAATCAAGCCTTCTACACGTACACCAAGTCGTACAGCAGCAACAACCCACTAATTTCTTCCCTGGGTAACTACAACCCTGCTTTAGATAAACACAAAAGATCTAAGAGCGTACTCCACCCTCCAGCTTGGAACGACAACGTACAAGACGAATACCAACTTGAACACTAAACAACCACACGACTCTACAGACAGACATAAGTCTATTAATGCACTAATAAGGTTATTTCTCTGTTTCAGGGTCATCACTTTATTGGCTGCATAGATGCATTGTATTTTCTTGTAAAGAAATTTTATGTATTTTTAATGTATTTGTATTGTCAATAATGATTAAAAGACCACCTCCCACCTCAACATATACAGACCCCACTGAAGCCAACTGGCTTGTCGTCAGCACGACACCTCATCCTGCTCAAGGTTTTTCCGTGGTTTCCCTTGAGTAATAAGACAAATGTCGGGATGAGCCCTAAAATAAATGGGCCACGAACCACTTCCCTTCCCCCACTCTTTCTCTTCTACTATCACAAAGAACTGCTAATTTCTTAGATAATCCTACAATATGATAATAGTGGAAAATAAATATACTCTAAGTTCACAGGGCTAACGGCTTCGAAGCTGGGTACCTGGTTCTAATGAAGTGCACTGGAAGCAATATAACATGGGGGCATGAGATAGTTACTCTGCCAGCAATAATAAAATTCACTTCAATTAAATTCCCCAATGTAAAAAAAAAAATCAATGTTTTATTTTCAACGGAAATAAATTATCTGAATCTTCCTGATCAAGAATATATATAGTTTTATAATGTTGCGATGAGTTTAACCTACAAAAACAGTTTATAATTGAAGCGGGTGTCTCATTAAATCAGTAGTGCCACGCCCTTTCACTGAAATGTGAAAGTGAAAACGTTGTGCAGGATGTAAATACCAGTAGTGGTAGTGTTGTAAATAACTGTAATGATGTAGGCCTAAATAGTAGTGATAATATTATAATTACTGTAGATTTGTAAGTAAGTCAGAAATTGATGTTAATTTTTAAACGCGGTTTTCTTAAAACAATATTTTTATGTATATAGGGTGTTAAAAAAGTATCCAATATTTTAGGAGGTGATAGTATGCATCAAAACAAGGAAAAAATGTCCAATAAACATGGGTCCTACAACATATACTTTCTGATATCTGAACACTTGTTCATAGGAGGTGCTCAATGTCAGGTCCATTCATGGCAATGCATTTTTCTGCCCTACAATACAGCAGACTACCAGATAATCATACCGTAGTTCATACCCCTGGGATGGAATAAGGATACGTCGCAAGGATTACTGAAAACAAAAGTTTGTTTGCGGATATGAGCGGGGTTCAGCAGAGATGGTGTTGTGAATTTTCGTAATCACCATGTTTGGGCTGATGAAAATCCCCATGCAGTTGGCAAAATAAGACATCAGCACCGATTCTCAGTCAGTGTAGGTGGGCAGGCATTCTTGGCGATAGATTAAGGGCCATACGTGTTACCACAGATATTAACTGGGGTCGTTATCGGGACTTTCTTATTAACGTATTGCCTACCTTGCTGGAGTATGTGCCATGTCAGCAAAGACTACAGTCGTGGTTCATACATGATGGCACACCAGCACATTTTTTCCGCAATGAGCGTGAACACCTGACGCTGACACTTCAGGACCGTTGGATTTATTGGGGAGACTCCACACCTTGGCCTGCTCGTTCCCCAAACCTAAATCCCCTAGACTTCTGGTTATCAAGAACAACGAGGTAAATTTCAAAGAGTGAGTGATTCCTTACGCCGAAGGGCAGAGGAATGCATTGCCATGAATGGAATTCACATTGAGCACCTCCTATGAACAAGTGTTCAGATCTCAGAAAGTATGTGCTGTAGGTCCCATGTTTATTAGACTTTTTTTCTTGTTTTGATACATACTAGCACCTCCTGAAATACTGGATACTTTTTAACACCCTATATATGCACCTATATCTCAGAAACTATTAGTGTTACAGAGCTGAAATTTTGCACTCATTGTACATAATATAATGACTTAATGGTAGCACTTTTACATTGATATAATATGTATTACAAGTTTTATATATTTTTGTGTTGAAAATTTCAGGTTTTCTCGGAAGAAATTTCATATAAATATAAATATAAAAACATATATATATATATATACTAATAATAATAAATCTGTAGCCGAAATTGTTCTGGTAATTTTCGATTTTCCAAAAATAATTGGTCCTAACATATATAGCCTAATTAACCACCCCGAAACCGAAAATCGCTTTTTTTTATTTTTGTTTGTATGCCTGCCTGTCTGTCTGTCTGTCTGTATGTTTGTTACCTTTTCACGCGATAATGGCTGAACGGATTTCGATGAAAATTGGAATATAAATTAAGTTCGTTGTAACTTAGATTTTAGACTATATGGCATTCAAAATACATTATTTACAAGGGGGTTATAAGGGGGACTGAATTAAATAAATCGAAATATTTCGCTTATTATTGACTTTCGTGAAAAATATTACATAACAAAAGTTTCTTTAAAAATAATTTGCGAAACGTTTTATTCCTTCAAAAATTTTGATAGGACTGATATTTAATGAGATAAATGAGTTTTAAAATTAAAATAACTGCCATCTAAGGCCGTGAAATGAATTAAAAAACAAATGACTTCGTCTATAAGGGGCCTTGGACAGCAACAATCGAAAGCTATGAAAGATAGCCTACATAGAATGTTTCTGTGTTTGTATGAAGTAATATCGGAAGCTAAATTAACCGATTTGTATAATTAATTATTATTTCACCATTGGAAAGTGTAGTTTCTCTAGATGGACATAATGCTATAATGTTATTATACAGTAATTTCTGATGTAATATAATATAATATAATATAATATAATATAATATAATATAATATAATATAATATAATATAATATAATATAATATAATATAATCTGTAATATTATATAATTTAATTTAAGTTATTTGAAGGGTTCACAACCTTAGTGGGCCAAGCACCATTTACTGAATACGTAGAAAACAAGGGTTAAAATTAAGTTATTACCATAATTCAATGGAAACCTATAACAAGTAAAATCAAATATACACATTAAATCTAAATGATGTCAATCTTCATTAAACTATGGGTTGCATGTAATAAAAATTAAGAAACAGGTTAAAGGAATTGTCATTGCACCAAATGAGTGTCTCTGGACCAAAATGATCGCATTTTAATTATTTGGATGCAATTTAAATTAAGTAACATATTAAACGATTTATCCTTCTATCAAACACGAATGTTCCCTGGATCAAATGTCCTATTTTAATTATGTAATTACTTTATATTTATTTCTAACGGATGCAGCGGAGCGCACGGGTACGGCTAGTTTTAAATATAATATTAAAATGGATTTGAGGGAGGTGGGATATGATGGTAGAGACTGGATTAATCTTGCTCAGGATAGGGACCAATGGCGGGCTTATGTGAGGGCGGCAATGAACCTCCGGGTTCCTTAAAAGCCAGTAAGTAAGTAAGTAAGTAAGTAAGTATTATTTTTTAATTGATAAAATCGAGCTAGATCTAGAATTTTGCTAGTGAACGTAGATAAGTATAAGCTTATTGCAAATATGTATGAAAAATATTAACCATGTACATTAACCAGTTTTCTAGAGAGAGGTGCATGAATTACACAATTTTTTTTCTTCTTTCATTTGAATACAATTTTTTAAAACTCAATTATAGCAGTTAATATAACAAATTAACTACCAATATAATCCTAAAAGCATGTAGAGTAATATGTAAAAATTTGAAAATTACACCATTTATACTTTCGGAGAAATAACCACTTAAAATGAGCATCGCGCACTATGAAAACACCTGGACTACCTTGTCCCCTTAACTTTCTATTTAAAATTTAACTTAAGGGAAGCTGAACATATTACTGAAGCTATTTACCTCGTTTCAGAGAAAACGTCATCTTGATCACAGATCACAATTCGCACGGAACTTCCTATGACACGTAAATCGTCTGCAGACTTACCTGAAAGAGAAAGAATACAACTATAATAATAATAACAACAATAATAATAATAATAGTAATAATAATAATAATAATAATATCGGCCAGAAATTTGACTCTGAGAAGGACTTCCCATAAAAAATCAAAGAACACAAATTTACTAAGCATGTCACATTGTGTTAAGTTCCAAACAGTTCAATAAAACCAACTTCTCTTTAATTGTGAGTTATCCAGTTAAGTCTGTATCAAGTTCAACTTTCACAAGAGGAGTAGTAATATTAGTAGTAATGGCAGTAGCAGTAGTAGTAGTAGTAATACAGTATTTATACTAGCGATCTTACTAATAAAAACTCTTATACAGACGATGAAAGAGTAATGCAACGGAGAAAAATTCTCTCCGGCGCCGGGATTTGAACCCGGGTTTTCAGCTCTACGTGCTGATGCTTTATCCACTAAGCACACCGGATATCCATCCCGGCGTCGGACAGAATCGTCTCAGTTTAAGTTCCAACTCTTGGGTTCTCTCTAGTGACCGCCCTCTGCACTACGTCATAGATGTCTATGAACGTAGGACTGAAGTCCATGTGCTGAGGTGCACTCGATATGAGTGACTAGTTGGCCGGGATCCGACGGAATAAGCGCCGTCTTAAATCATGAAGTGATTTACGCATATCATATAATATTATTTTAATGTACCGAAGTACATATGATATTTCCATGCAGATATTCTGCGTCGTCATACGATGAAAGAGTAATGGAAAGGAGAAAAATTCTCTCCGGCGCAGGGATTTGAACCCGGGTTTTCAGCTCTACGTTCTGATACTATATCCACTAAGCCACACCGGATACAACTCCGACGCCGGTTAGAATCGTCTCAGATTAAGCTCCAACTCTTGGGTTCCCTCTAGTGGCCGCCCTCTGCACTACGTCATAGATGTCTATGAACGCAGGACCGAAGTCCACACATGTGCTGAGGTGCACTTTTCTCGAGATAATGGTACAAAAACAACAAAGAGGATAGATTATTTTAATGTACCGAAGTACATATGATATTTCCATGCAGATATTCTGCGTCATCATACGATGAAAGAGTAATGGACCGGAGTAAAGTGCACCTCAGCACATGTGTGGACTTCGGTCCTGCGTTCATAGACATCTATGACGTAGTGCAGAGGGCGGCCACTAGAGGGAACCCAAGAGTTGGAGCTTAATCTGAGACGATTCTAACCGGCGTCGAAGTTGTATCCGGTGTGGCTTAGTGGATAAAGCATCAGCACGTAGAGCTAAAACCCGGGTTCAAATCCCGGCGCCGGAGAGAATTTTTCTCCGTTCCATTACTCTTTCACCGTATGATGACGCAGAATATCTGCATGGAAATATCATATGTACTTCGGTACATTACAATAATATATATCTTATAAAGACGTTTAACTGTCATACTTATACAGTTATTATAAGTCCGAAATATCTTTCGTTTTCTTACTTACCATCTCCCCGTTTATGTTCGTATTTTTATTCTACTTTTTTTATTTTAATTATTCTTCTGTAGTGTATGAATTATTTCACAGTTGCATTATGTTCCTCCATCACATTTAACCCATAGTTCCGGGATCGAAATGTACTGTAGGTACCCCTCTAGCGGGGGTTAGAATGCTTACAAAGAATTTTAGTTACACTTAATTGCCGACAGGGGGCAGAGCAACAAGTGGTAAGCTCATCGTCTCAAATGCCACCTAGTATGCAATACTGCTTCATAACTTCGTAATAAATTATTGTTTATACATTTCTCATAATTTCATTGCTTGTCATTTACAATGATAATACAGTATACTGCAGTAGATGAGAACAGTACTAAGTTTGACAACTTCACGTGAAATCCGTAAAACACGCCAACTTCTGGAATCTCTCTCTTTCTTTCTTCTCTCTCCCTCGCTCCCCGTCATTCAGTCACCAATCACCACGTAAATATCTGAGAGGGTGTGTGTGGGCATCGCGACCAATAGAAGAACCACTCTCCAGTATTACCAGCTTTGCCAACCGTGGCCGAATTCGGCTAAACGTAGCTTAATTTTTAGTCATGTAGCTTGTAGCAGAATGGGTTGATTGGGTTGAGCAACGCTTTACCAAACCTATAGAAGTGTGTTGATGCTTAGGCCTATGTATTGATTTTTCGGTTTGTAAGAAATAATAATGATTATTATAAATATTAACATTAATAACCCCATTAATAATTTTTTATTTTTTTTTTATTTTAGTAGGTTATTTTACGACGCTTTATCAACATCTAGGTTATTTAGCGTCTGAATGAGATGAAGGCGATAATTCCGGTGAAATGAGTCCGGGGTCCAACACCGAAAGTTACCCAGCATTTGCTCATATTGGGTTGAGGGAAAACCTCGGAAAAAACCTCAACCAGGTAACCTGCCCCGACCGGGAATCGAACCCGGGCCACCTGGTTTCGCGGCCAGACTCGCTGACCGTTACTCCACAGGTGTGGACACCGCATTAATAATAATAATAATAATAATAATAATAATAATAATAATAATAATAATAATAATAATAATTGTATTCGTAGCTCTTTCGAATTATTTTTATTAAATTAGTATAATGGGCAATGAAACAATCGTTAAACGCAGCACACTGAACAACACATACGCAAATTCTTCAAGTTTTGAGCGTAGCTCAATTTCAGTCTTTGTAGCTGAATTTCGGGATGTTTGTAGCCGAATCGCTCGTGTTCAGGTTGGCAACGCTGAGTATTACCACAATAACGGATTCTTCATTTTTGCCTCGACTGTCGGCTAGGAAGGTTCCATTATGCTAGCATTGCAGGCAACTATTCAACCTTTTAATGCTTTTGTTAGCAGGTTTGACAAACTGTGAGTGGACCTGCAAGTACATAGTGCATAGTGCTCTCTCCCTTCCCCCCGTGCTTTCTCACTCGCTCCTCCCAAAGACAGCCAGCGCTCACGTAGTAACTCGGTCAGGGTTTAAGTTCGATTTGTCAATCTATAACACATTCTACGTTGTGCAGTCTCGCCCAATTGTGCAATTAAAAATTATTTGGGCGAAATTTTGTCACTACCATTTTCGTCTCCATCTTCAGCCAGGATTCGCATGCAGTAATCCGTGAGTGCGAATTTCGGAACACCCTGTATAAATAAGAAAGCTCTATGAAGTATCGCATTGCATTCAACTCTTTTTCCTTTATATTTAATCACTGGCAGGTATTACAACAAACAGTTAATTTTAAATCCGATTTCAACTTATAAGTCCGCAAATGCAGTCCGAAGCTCGTTGTGTTCTGAGTTATATGTTTGAACACCTTTCTATACAAAGTGATGGCATCGTAAATGCACAGAATCGATTCATTATGGCGCCTGTTATCGCAACCATAGGACATAAAACTCACACTGTAAATATATTCATACGTCGTTTTGTGAATAGTTTATTCCTCGCAGCCTAACGAAATGTCCACACACAACCGACAGAAAAGAGGAAAGGGAAAGTCACTTCCTAGATTCATCACAGCGTAGCTTTTCGTTGCAATGTTCTTTGGGTTGAGGGTGAAATCTGTATAAAGCTGCCACATGGCGTTCTCTGAAGACTGACCGTTAATACGGATTGCTACTAAAGGAATCGGCTAGTGTAAACCACAAAAAAGACAGACCTATTAGTTATAGCTGCTTCTATACTATTACATTTTTGTCACATTCACCGCTTCACATATACTGTACAAGTTTTATTGTCAAATAACTTACAACTAACTTACAATATTTTAAAAATCTTTATGCTCGACCATGCCGAAATGTAGTAATTATACACCTGGTAGCAGCCCTTTACTGGACCTCATTAACCCAGATAAGACTGACGTCCTACATATAGGACACCGGACGTTTAACACAAATATGTTAATAACAATGACTATGACAGACTAAATATAAGAAAAAAAATTGGAGGCAATTTATAAGACATAAGGATTATGGTATCATGATTGCCGACTATGAAAATCTTACACAGCAATGTTAAAAAAATAAAACGTCCGGTTCCTATATATAAGACGTCAGTCTTATCTGGGTTAAAGTATACCTATTCATTAAAGTTCAGGTGTTCCACCAATCAGAAAATACCATTGTAGCAATATGAAAGCGCAAGTATCGATTATTCTCGGATATGCAATCGAAAGACAACTAGCGCGAGATTGGACAATATTAAACTCAGCCGAAAAAAAAAAAAAAAAACACACAAATTAACATCAAAGCACCGTCATCTTCCAGCCTTTCACAAAGCACATTCCCGCAAATTCATTTCACCAATTGTCGGAAAAAATCAATATGGTCGAGCATAAAAAGTAGTATGAAACTTGACTATAATGGTAATTAAGACGCTCGTATGAAAATTATGAAACTCGCTTGCGCTCGTTTCATAAGCAATCATACTTGCGACTTAATTACTACCATTATAGGCTCGTTGTATAATGTACTATTAAATGTACTGAAAAAGTAAATATGGAAATACTATAATCAATCAGAGATTTGGGAATTCTTTGAAAAAATTGACCAATGGGATTCGAAAATGAAGAGTCCACTGCAAGAATGATGGATGTCACTTTCTTGTCGAAAATGAACCAAGACTGTCAATGCATAGTTTAAGACATATAGAATGTACATACAGAGTTATATGGCATTAACACTGATAGTCATTGTCCAGTAATGATCGGAAAATCACAGTTAAGCTTTGAGCGCTAAGCATTTCAAACTTTCAATTGCTTCTCCTGCAAAATGTATTCCAAATGACATCCATCATTCTTGCAGTGGACTCTTCAAATATTATGACTCCAAGAACTACAGAACAAATGGCGTCCTGGCCAACAAAAGTTGTTTGCCAGTTAATTAAATTATATGAATTAAACTCAAGCCTGTATGCCATGGGTTCTGTGGAATACACAATAAAATGAAAAATAATGCATATGAGGAAATTCCAAGACAAGTATCTCGAGTAACAAAGCATGTAATTTTAAATGAAGAAGATTCTAACCTATAACCTTACTTACTTACTTACTGGCTTTTAAGGAACCCGGAGGTTCATTGCCGCCCTCACATAAGCCCGCCATTGGTCCCTATCCTGAGCAAGATTAATCTAGTCTCTATCATCATAACCCACCTCTCTCAAATCCATTTTAATATTATCTTCCCATCTACGTCTCAGCCTCCCCAAAGGTATTTTTCCCTCCGGCCTCCCAACTAACTAACTAACTAACTACTGTGCTCCAACCACGAGAAAGTCTCTGCCGGATGAGACGAAACGGGGTAATGCTGTGAATGAATGTTGATGTCATAAGATGTCATAAGGTCACACACGTGGGTCCTCATATCTCTACTGGCTCACTCTCACAGCACAAACAATAGCATTGATACACACATGTTTATACTACCCTAGTTACAAAATTAGATCACTGTTAATCTCCTGGTCTTTTAATCTCTCCATACAGGAAATAACAAATGCAGGAGAGCGAATGGTTTTTAAACTGGCGTTATAACGATAATATTATCTATCTACTTCGCTCCAATAGATGACGCAATAGTAAGCACATTCCTTTCACGGTTGATCTCCTGGTTGGAGAACAGTAACTAACTAACTAACTAACTAACTAACTAACTAACTAACTAACTAACTAACTAACTAACTAACTAACTAACTAACTAACCTATAACCTACCATGAGAAATCTAGGAATATATTTTGATAACGAATTACGTTGGAATTACCAGTAAAGCACACTTACAAAAAAAAATCTGCTCGTCTATTCACCAGTTAAGCCGGTTCAAGCATTTCTTTCCCCGCCACTGAGACAAACATCAGTTCAAACTCTCGTAATGCCACACTTTGACTATTGTGACGTGTTGTTCACTCACTTAAGCACCGAACGATCATATTTCACCATTTTTCGAATCTTTATCTTGGCTCCGACTCAAACGATCGCTATTATTTGAGCCACAGCGCAGGTCTAATGTAAGATAAAAACGAAAAGAGAACTCATGCATTATCCCTTAGAGCAGTAGGTTGGGATTGGAGCAGTAGGTTGGGATCCGTACAGACAAAACCAAATCGATTCAATAGAAAAGGTCCAACGCAAGGCAGCAATATATGTCAAAATGGGGAAGGGACATAGTGAGGATATAGTAAAAGACTTAGAGTGGGAACCTCTCAAATCAAGACGACGAAAAACCAGACTTACCGCATTGTTTAAGGCACAAATGGGACACAAAGCATGGACCGATATCAATGCTACATTAGCAACACCATCAGACATAGGAACGGCTGATCATATTAGGAAGTTTAAATGTAGAAAACAAAGAACGGACGTGGCAAAATTTTCCTTTGTTAACCGCACAATAATAGACTGGAACAGCTTACCTGCGGCAATCTTTCAGGGTGGTCCTCTTAAAATCAATACATTTAAGGAAAGGTTGAGAAGATTAGACTGAAAATGTAATTGGAGGTGCAGTGTAATTATTTAAGTTGTGTCATGTAACTAATTGAGTTGATATATAATTAATTAAGTTGATATGTAATTAATTAAGATGATATGTAATTTAGTTGATATGTAAATAAATTAGGGTGATATGTAATTAATTAAGATGATATGTAATTAAGTTGGTATGTAATTAATTAAGGTGATATGTAATTATTTAAACTGGTAATAGTTGGGTGAAATAAAAGTACTTATAAGTTAGATTTACTTTTGCTTATCGTAGGCTTTATTATAGAATAGTTTTTATTTAGCCTATAGTCCTAGGTTTATTGCATCTAATATTTATAGGCTTACGTTTATTTTATTTTATTTCATTTACGTTTATTTTAATTCATTTCTGTAATTGTAATTATTGTATATTATATATCACTGCCACAGGGTGTATACTCAATTGTAGTGTTAATAAATAAATACATACATACATACATATACATACATACATACATACATACATATACATACATACATAGATACATACATACATACATACATACATACATACATACATACATACATACATACATACATACATACATACATACATACATACATACATACATACATACATACATACATACATACATACAGATCAAATCTCTCTACTATATTTTTGTCAGAAATATTGTTTCACTGCTGCACAAGCCACTTCTGCAGTATAACATTAGCTATAACAGGGAGGGATAACTGATGACAGGGATGCCAATATGCGCCACTTTATTGAAACAAGGAGTGGGACCAATAACTTGTAAGAGTGGGGCAGGGAACTGACTTGTGAAGTGCGTGAGGGGAGAGCTGCTGTAATTCACTCAAATTTAAGCCGGTTCATACCACTAACAACTTCTTTCGAAACCACTTTACACTATGTCCACCCTTCTGTTTAGCCACGATATACATACCCCTGTTGAATTTCACCCCAAAGACTGTTTTGAGATATTTCAGACCTCACATTACACGTCCGTCACGAGGTGGGAGTTTCGCAAGGTGGGGTCAGTAAGACGCCTCATTTCCAACTAAGTAGGACCAAGGGCGACGGGTAGACCTATGTGTATCCAAACGGCAGTAATGATAATAATAATAATAATAATAATAATAATAATAATAATAATAATAATAATAATAATAATAATAAAGTGCTTAGAAAAATATTTGGGGCTAAGAGGAATGAAGTTACAGGAGAATGGAGAAAGTTCCACAACAGAGAACTGCACGCATTGTATTCTTCACCTGACATAATTAGGAACATTAAATCCAGACGTTTGAGATGGGCAGGGCATGTAGCACGTATGGGCGAATCGAGAAATGCATATAGAGTGTTAGTTGGGAGGCCGGAGGGAAAAAGACCTTTAGGGAGGCCGAGACGTAGATGGGAAGATAATATTAAAATGGATTTGAGGGAGGTGGGATATGATGATAGAGACTGGATTAATCTTGCTCAGGATAGGGACCAATAATAAAATAATAATAATAATAATAATAATAATAATAAAATAATAATAATAGTAATAATAAAATAACAATAATAGTAATAAAATAACAATAATAATAATAAAATAACAACAATAATAATAAAATAACAATAATAATAATAATAAAAAGTTATAGTAATAATAATATTAAACAGTTATAATAATAATAATAATAATAATAATAATAATAATAATAATAATAATAATAATAATAATAATAAAGTGCTCAGGAAAATATTTGGGGCTAAGAGGAATGAAGTTACAGGAGAATGGAGAAAGTTACACAACACAGAACTGCACGCATTGTATTCTTCACCTGACATAATTAGGAACATTAAATCCAGTCGTTTGAGATGGGCTGGGCATGTAGCAGGTATGGACGAATCCAGAAATGTATATAGATTGTTAGTTGAGAGGCCGGAGGGAAAAAGACCTTTGGGGATGCCGAGACGTCGATGGGAAGATAATACTAAAATGGATTTGAGGGAGGTGGGATATGATGATAGAGACTGGATTAATCTTGCTCAGTATAGGGACCAATGGCGGGCTTATGTGAGGGCGGCAATGAACCTCCGGGTTCCTTAAAAGCCAGTAAGTAAGTAAGTAAGTAATAATAATAATAATAATAATAATAACAATAAAGTTACAATAATACATTAATAATAAGAATACAATAATTTCATTCATAGTCTTCATAGAGCAGGTCTTTCACTGCAAACCCAGCATTCTTCAATCTTTCCTATTTTCTGCCTTCCTCTTAGTTTCCGCATATGACCCATATATCTTATCATCTGAAATGCAGGTATATTATGCTATACTTCGGGTTTCTACACATACATTTTATTTAATCATATATGAAGTGTAGTATAGTATACTATACCCTCAGAACTCAGGAAGTTATGGTATCCTAATTACATTATCCTACCGCTATTCAGATATTAGCCTATACACAACCGTAGGGACTTTCTCAAATCCCCTATAACATTTTAATTCTGTTATTGAAAGACGCTGTATTAACTTTAAGGTTTTTATTTTGGCCAGGTGACTTCGAGGTTTAGCCAGGGATTATCATACAGTTGGAGAAGAAAAAAAAAATATAGGCCTCTATACATACAGGGTGATTCACGAGGACTTACTGCCTGTCACGAAGCTTATTTCCGAAAACATTCTGAGCAAAAGATGTCATATAAACACGATGTGTCCTAATCTCAATATTTTTAGAATTACACTAATTTGAAGTTGTAAGTAGAATACCTTTTTTCTTTAGCTTTAAGGATAAAATAATGTTACAAATAGAGAATGAACTATTCAGAAGTATCATGCTCTAATTGGCTAGTGTTCTGAATTTACTTAAGATTTTTTTTTTTTTAATCCTACAGAATATATCTGTTATGGTAACAATTAATATTAGAGGAGAAAAATTCGCCGGCGTAGCTCAATGGTGAGAGCGCTTGGTACGTAGAACCAAGAACCCGGGTTCGATCCCCGGCGCCGAAGCGAATTTTTCTCCCCTAATATTAATTGTTACCATAACAGATATATTCTGTAGGTTCAAAAAAATAATAATCTTAAGTAAATTCTTCTAGGAACAGTGCATATTTCTGTACAGATTACTGTGCATATTACTGTGTAATCCCGGCCACCAAGTCACTCAACTGAGTGCGCGCCTTGTATAATGGTAGTTGACTTAATAAAATGTCAACATACATGTCCAACTTGGAGTCAGGCCACAAAGGGAAAAACGCTGGAGGAGGGGAGTTCGATCCGGTGCTGTAAATTGGACTTCGGCATAATTCAATGGTGAGAGCGATTGGTACGTAGAACCAAGGACCCGGGTTCGATCCCCCGCGCCGGAACGAATTTTTCTCCTCCAATATTAATTTGTGTTCTGAAGCTAAAAATGTGCTGTTAATTGCTTTGTACAGATTTTGTTTTTCAGTTTTTATAAAAAAAAAATCACAATATTCTTACGCACTTATCACAAAAATTGTTACAAATCATACGACTTTAGAAACTTGATTCTTTACAGTTTAATTATGTATCCTACTTCACAGTCTTGAAGAATTTACAAGAGTGACGTGATTTTTAACAATTGTTGTGATAAATACGTAAGAAAAATGTAATTTTGTAGTTACAAATCGAAAAAAAAAAAAAACTGTCCGAAGTAACAATGGAATTCACAACACATTTTTAGCTTCAGCATACTAGCTAATTAAAGAAATGATACTCCTGAATAGTTCAATCATTATCTGTAATATTCTTTTACCCTTAAAACTAAAAAATAATGGTATTTTACAAACAACTTCAAATCAGTGTAACTCTGAAAATAATCAGATCTGGATACATGTTTATATGACACTTTATGTAGAGAATGTCTTCGGAAATAAGTTCCGTAAGTGACGGTAAATCCTCGTGAATCACTCTGTATATATAATGCCATAGCAGAAATCGAACTCATACCGAGCCCCATCTTCTCTCTCAATCAATCACGATGTGATCTGGCTTTCGTTAGAAGGGAAGGCACTATTTGATATCTAAGAGGCTACCGAAGCTGTGGAAGCTGGCCCACCCGTCAGTAGGCCTAATGAGTGCGGATGCAATGAATCCGCTTCGTGGGCTACGAGACAAGTGCAACTTAATTAAACGGTTTCAGTTATTTAAATGAGACTTAAAATTAATTCATATTTCAAACTGGAGCTCTGCAGCAGAGCCCTCACGCATAGTGTTGCCACGATATGAAGAAAACGGCTCGCATTTCAATCATGCTACTTTGTGCGATTATAACAAAAAACTTTCTCTCTCTCATTTGACAGTCACAGAGTCATGTATATGGATAACATTTCATTTGTTATTATTATTATTATTATTATTATTATTATTATTATTATTATTATTATTATTATTAGGAGATGCACTATCACCTTCACTTTTTAACTTTGCTCTAGAATATGCCATTAGCAAAGATCAGGATAACAGACAGAGTTTGGATTGAAGGGTTACATCATCTGTTTGTCTATGCAGATGACGTGAATATGTTAGGAGAAAATCCACAAACGATTAGGGAAAACACGAAATTTTACTTGAAGCAAATAAAGCGATAGGTTTGGAAGTAAATTCCCAAAAGACAAATTATATGATTATGTCTCGTGACCAGAATATTATATGAAATGGATATATAAAAATTGAAGATTTATCCTTCGAAGAGCTTGGAGCAACAGTAGCAAATATAAATGACACTGGGGAGAAATTAACCGCAGAATAAATATGGGAAATGCCTGTTATTATTCAGTTGTGAAACTTTTGTCATCTAGTCTGCTGACAAAAAATCTGAAAGTTAGAATTTATAAAACAGTTATATTACCGGTTGTTCTGTTCTGTATGGTTGGACACTTGGACTCTCACTTTGAGAGAGGGACAGAGATTAAGGGTGTTTGAGAATAAGGTTCTTAGGAAAATATTTGAGCCTAAGAGGAATGAAGTTCCAGGAGAATTGAGAAAGTTACACAACACAGAACTGCACGCATTGTATTCTTCACCTGACATAATTAGGAACATTAAATCCAGACGTTTGAGATGGGCAGGGCATGTAGCACGTATGGACGAATCCAGAAATGCATATAGTGTGTTAGTTGGGAGGCTGGAGGGGAAAAAGACCTTTGGGGAGGCCGAGACATAGATGGGAGAATAATATTAAAATGGATTTGAGGGAGGTTGGGTGTGATGATAGAGACTGCATTCATATTGCACAGGATAGGGACCGATGGCGGGCTTATGTGAGGGCGGCAATGAACCTTCGGGTTCCTTAAAAGCCATTTGTAAGTAAGTATTATTAGTCTATTGTACTACATTAGAATGAAACAGTCACAATAGTACGACCACATAAAACGGATGGAAGAGCAACAACTATAGAGAAGCATCTTGGAATTGATACTACAAGAAAAGCGCGACGGAGGAAGGCCAAAAACAACTTGGAGGATGGTATAAGGCGCGTTCTTCTAGAACTAAAATCTGGAGGACGGTTAGTGGAACACGAGAGAAGAATGGAGATGGGTTATTATCGCAAGATGTGATTAACATTGAAGCAACGCACGCACGCACACATATTTATATATAGAATTCATTCACTCATTCATTCATTCATTCATTCATTCATTCATTCATTCATTCTGCCCAACAGCATCTTAATGCTGTTTATCATTTGATATCTTCTTCTGACACGAATTGTTCTCCCGTTCACATTCGTTACATTCACCCTTCAGTAGGCAGTTCCTCCTCAGCCAGTGAGCCAGCCAATTTCTTTTTCTCTTCCTGATCAGTTTCAGCATTATTATTTTTTCGCCCACTCTTTCCAACATAGCTTCTTTTCTTATTAGATTTCAAATGCACATTGGCCTCCCTGCGTTAGTCGGCCATATCTTTTGGAATGTTTCTTAATATTCACTATTTCATGACAATGTTTCAAGTTCCTTCACTTATTTTCAATAATATTATGTAGGAAATTTAGAAAATGCGCTGGTTAACACTTTTTAAGAGTTAAATTTCTATCACTAAACTTTCCATAAAAATTATTCCATCCGAGAACGTTACAAAATTATAAATCCAAATATTAAAATGGTATAAAACGCTAAATTCTATTTTAAAGCATAAACATTTTTAATTTTAAGTTGTTAAAAATCTATAATTTCTAATTAGCCTATTGGATTAAACGACATTTCGCTACGAAGGACGAAAAAAAAATTCATACATTCCCATTTATCATATATCAAATGCTTTAAATTCTGACCTGTGGTTGAAATATGTAACATGTGTGTTCATGAGTTGACTTCATCTCTCTAATTCTAAACCAGACTTTCACGTATTTGTTTAGTTATAGTTTTTGTTAAATGGATATTACAGCTGAAAACCACAACCACTTCAATTAAGAATACTTTTCCGCCGCTTGTTTCTTGTTTCACAAAATGCCCGCTCCATCACTTTTTATTATTATTATTATTACTAGTGGCTTGTGCAGCAAATACTGCTGCAAACTAAGTTCATTAGACGTTCAAATAAAAATTTTTCAGATTTATTTTCAATGAAGAATAATTGTCTTTTTGATAGTTATTTGCTTCCATATCCATAATAATGAAACATACTCCCTCTTAATGGATTTTTTTTTAGCCAAATACTTTTTCTTGAACCTATCCAACTTCAGTTTCTGAGTTTCAACGCGAAAACGCAAGTATCAATGTCAGGACGATAGCAGTAGCTACTTCAGGTCATTGTGGATTGTAGGCAAAAGTTAAAAAAATGTCAGGTTTGCTAAGCTTTCGAACAATAGCATTTTCGTATAGCTGCTGCATGTAGAACTTGAAATGTAGAGCGTAAAATCATTTTATCCTACTAAGAGATCTTGCTGAATTGATCTGGAGAATACAAAATTTTCTAGGCCTCTTATTTTATCAGTAAGTAATACCTTTTGATCTTTCCTTAGGAACTGTAATTTTTGCGCTCTCTCGAGCCAATACTGAAGACAATGACACATATCAATATCTACACTACACCGCCATTAAGTATATGAAAAAAACCCAACCCCACTGGGTTAATAAGTATAAAAATATTTTATTTTTAATAGCAATATTATTATCTTACTTAAGTTTTGTAGTTATATATAGCAGACACTCAGTAAATTATAGAAATGAAGATCTAAATTAAGATAGTCTCTACATTTACTTACATAACCACAAAACATTTCACTTTCATGTCATCAATATAGCATCAATATTATGTACAATTAATTAAAAAATAGATGCATCAGGATATTAACTATAATAATATTTAATTTCTAATGGTAATAATGTCATCAAACCACCTCAAGTTTCGTAGATTTGAATATCCAATACACAGCTGTACTCAGAAAATTATACACTGCAGAATCAGATTTTAATAACAAATTGAATTGACCTCTAAATATGTCGGCAATCCTGCAGGTCATGGCCTTCGTGTAATAGCCTATTGTTTATTGTAGTGTGTGTTTTGTTCTGAAATTCAATTAAGTCGGCCGTGATTGAATAAAATTAGTTCTCAAAACTGACAACAGATGGATTTTGGAAAATAGGAAAATTATGTAGGAAAATTGACATCTCACTGAAAACTACTACTTTTCCGAAAAACTTTGGATGCCAGGCATGAAAATGAGGGTTCACTCATTAAAATCCGTTCAGCCGTTTTCCCGTAATTTCCATTACCAGTTCAAATTCTATATATATAGATTAACATAGCTCTGGGCTGTAAAAATAATAGTGATACAGAACGAATGACATTTCTAGGGTCACAGCCACCAAGACTGTGTTGCTAACCAAGCGGTTTCAGAATTATGTGTGCAGCGCCTAAAACTGGTGTTCTCTGTAATGCATTCATGCCTGGGGCTACAAAATTAAAAGAAAAATTAATATGTTCAAGGATCATTTCTATAACATTTCCCACTGCACCGAAGAGAGCTAATGTTGGGGTACTCTGTATGTTAAACATGGCTGCATTTCTATTTTATAACCTTTCATTTCAGTACTTTTTCAGTTTCTTTCTTCGATATACAGGGACATCATTTTATTTTTACTTCAATTTTTATTGTACCTGAGTTTTTGAATGTACTTCACTCCCACCCCTTCTACTAATGAAGTTCAACCGTCCTCCACACAGATCCAAGACCGCATATACAGTCATAGTAAACAGTACGTTCCTCAAATATGTTCGCGTTTTCCAGTGACGAAAGAGCTTTCAATATTGAATCATTTTCGCACAGGTATTGTCGTCCATTTGCCTACGTCGCATCCCGGTTTCCCACACCTGTTTATATTCGCCTCTCCGTAAAGGCTGGTGGCTGGGCTGTCTTAGCTCTTTTCTGAGAACATTAATTTTTGTTAGGAATTGGACGTCTACGTAATATTATATCCATACAACTGCTTAAAATAACTTAAATAAAAAGATCTCGTTAAGTAATTAATTGTCACGTGATTTCCCCTCTTTCTACGACCCTGCGACAAAAAACACTTGGACGGACAGTAGATAGCATGTCTGAGTAATTTTATCTTTTCGGATCGGGCAGAAGTGAAGATTGAATTTACAATACGTAAGGTAATCTTTTATACAGTAGGTACAGAATTATTTCAACATGGGTTACTAGTACGAAGAACGAAACTGGTAATTGGGATTAGGTACAATAGTCTATAGTGCGAGAATATGCACATCAGAACTGAAGCCTGTATCGAAATGAACGGCCACCATTTTCAAAAATGTGTTTAAATATCCATATTATGATTATTTTTTAATTCAACCTCATTCTCTCTTCTGTATTTTTTTAATTGGGTTATTTTACGACGCTGTATCAACATCTCAGGTTATTTAGCATCTGAATGAAATGAAGGTGATAATGCCAGTGAAATGAGTCCGGGGTCCAACCCGGGCCACCTGGTTTCGCGGCCAGACGCGCTGACCGTTACTCCACAGACGTGGACTCTATATTGTACGCTAATGTGCTGTAGACAGTATAATATACACTGCTTAGTGAATACGTTCACATGGACAGCTCAGTTCGTGAGTAAAAACATACTGTATTGTATTTTGATTAAACAAAAACCTAATGGAAATGATCAAACTCAAAAGCGTGATATTTCCTAGTTTACGTAAATGGATGAACTACTTTTCTTCCCTCCTATACCTAGTATAGTGATTTGTTTGTATATTACACTAGTATCATCGAACTCCAGTCGTGGAAGGGGGTAGCAAACGGTGTTTTCGGTTCTCAACAAGGTTAATATTAGAAATGTTACTAAAAATAAAATGATGTCCCTGTATTTCTCTCAGTGATGTTCAAGTCTTAGCATTTTTATCTCTGAAAATTATGTACTAAAGTATTTGACTGTATAAATCATAAAATGCTGCTAGACAAATTAAATTATTATGAAATTAAAGGCGTTGCACACCAATGGTTTCACTCATATCTCATAGATAGGAAACAGAATGTCGAAATCAATACAATTATGAAATCTACCTCGACATGGGGAACTATTAATAATGGAATTCCTCAAGGATCAATATTAGGTCCCCTACTTTCTCTAGTGTTAATATATGATCTCCCATCCCCACTAATAAAATATGTAGGTCATCCCATATTACTTGCAGATGACACAAGTATAGTAATTACAGCCAATAACTTCAACACATTCCAATCTTCAACAGACGAAATTCTCTTCAAAATATGTGATTGGTTCTCAGTCAATAAATTAGTATTAAACTGTAACAAAACTAACATAATTCAAGCCACCGGCGTGGCTTACGTAGCCTCAATAGAGCGTACTTGCATCATACCACGGCTTCAGAACAACAAGGTGCATGTCTTATCAACACGATTTGTACAGCTATCGAATTCCAGTTACGAAGGACGGTTAACAGCATTGTCTTGGGGCCATTAAATGCTATCAGTTTTGCCATTATCAAACTTTTATTCTCTATAAAAGTATATCTAGTATCATTACCTCCGCTGCTAAAAATAGAGACCGCGAAAATAACTTTCATTTTCTACAGAAAGACATCTGGATAATGCTAGCATTTCAATGCTCTGCTACTCTAGTACAGCCATTCCAGTTGCCACGGATGTTACATTTTCACTATTTTCAAACTCTATAATTATATTGAAAGTGAAATGACTTTCGTCAAATTTTATTATTAGAAACAATTTAGAAGATCAGTATAATTTTACAGAAAAAAAAGATGTTTGAATAAAATGTATTATTATTGCAGAAAATAAAGAAAAGGTTTCGTCACGGATGTTACAAGATTTCTGAACTCACTTCACACCTTATTAACAAAAAGTGTAAAACTCAGGTCTCTGCCTCAAGCAAAAAGAGATTCATTCTCATAGTATTCACACAGTCTACTATATACAGTCGCGAAGCTTGAGGTGTTTTTTTGCAAATCTCGTGATAAAGCACTCCAAGCGGTTAGCAACTAGAAACAATAGACTGTCCATGGTCGACTTTGGACTGTGTCGTATTTCTATCGAGTGCTAGATCGTTGCGTATTTCATATTGATGCTTGTGAAATGTTCGTTATTGGTTGCAATGAAAATGTTAATGGCTAAAATATAATAATTGGAATAATAAAATGGGACAAGGAGGAGACGTTTGTAGTGCTATAAATTGTAGCAGCAGTAAGAGAAAGAGGCCAGAGTTATCCTTTTTCCGACTTCCGAAAGATTCAGAAAGGTTCCTGGGTTTCCACAAGAATGCTGTGCAGAAACAAAACTCTTAATTTTGAAGTTCTTTGTGACTGTTAGAATACATTATATCCTTAAATTTCACAATGAAATGTTTCAGTCTAACCGAAAGGACATTAGATACCGGTTAAAGTTCTGTCACTTAGGCTCCTAAATCTCCAGAGAAATAAAGGTTAGGTCTACTTTTTTTCAGAGGATATATTTTTAATTGTAGCTATTAATTTTGTTATAATTTTTACGTGTTATTTTACTAAAGACATAGAAAAATTAAGTTTGTTTTGATTAAATTTATTGAGCACGTTTTATTTTCAATTCTGGTGGGATTATTATTGCTTAGGCCCACTTTTTTTTCCGAAGGATATGTTTTTAATTATAGCTGTTAATTTTGTTGTTATTTTTATTTATTGCTTTACTAGAGACGTAGAAAAAGTCTGTTACAATAAAATTTATTGATCACGTTTTATTTCCAATTCTGGTGTGATTATTATTGCTTAACCTCATCCCACTTTGTTAACTACGTAAGCCTACACTACAAGTACCGGTACACGTAAGTTACTCCATTAATTCATATTTCCATTATTATTATTGTAAAGGGAAATGCAAATTAATATTTATTGGTTTCATAGTTAATTATCGCTATAATCTTGAATGAGTGAAGCTATTATAGTAAATTTCAGTTCGTTTTGTACAAACAAAAATTATATTAACTTATTTCTTGCAGGTATCTTCGAGTTTATGGTGGAATTTAATATACTTCATTAAAATAATAAATTAACTTCATGCATTTAATATTTCAATACTGGAAGGAAGGTGTTAATTTTTCCAAAAGAACACAACAACGAAAGTGTAACATATTTTGTCGTCTGCTAGGAGAGAGATCTGCGATGATGAGGAGATAGTAGCGATCCTAGTGGTGGCCAACTACCCATGTTTGCATTTTTACTACATATTGAGCTTCGCGACTGTATATAGTAGACTGTGGTATTCATGTGAAAGCTATGCAAATCTCGTGGCATTCAATTAGTTCACAAAAACATAACCAGTAAATATTTTATAACTGTTTCGCCCATGTTACTGATGTTACAGATGAGTTAATGTCCTTCATTTTTCCAGTTTCAAAACAACTGTGTCATTTCTAAGTCAAAATATTCACTTGAACTGGAACATTGCTTATTGTTATTAACCCAGATTATTTAAAATAAATAGCAGAAAGAATATAGTACAGAGTAAAAAGTTCCTTGATCCTGAAGCTCTGGAATTAACAGTGCAGACTCTCAAAAATTTAACAAAATCTCTTTGAAAAACAAACATTAACAGCTGATCTCTCTATGGGTAAGTGCTGCAAACTTTAGCGAAACAGAAGTACCCATTACCTAGCCAAGACTAAATAGATTCAATGCCCATAAAGCTTGTAAAATATTTTCCTTTTAAAAATAAAATATTGGAATATTTAAATTTAGAGCCTCATCTACGTAAGTCTTACACTAATAACCAGGCTTCGAGACTTTGGACCCGATACAATAAGTTTACTGTGCATGCACTATAGGTTGTTGACTCGCTGCAGGTACATAGAGATGTGTTGAGGTAACAACGTTGCTATTTAGAGTACGGTAGTATGGGGAAACACACATAATGTACATTCTGTAAGTAAATATACATTACACAATGATAATGTCAAAGGATGTGAAAAGCATTTATTCTCCTGTCTTTTATAAGCATTTGTGTTTAATTATACACAGTGTTAATGGTGGAAATAAACATGTAGCAATTTTAATTTTTTCATTTATCCTATTGGTCGTCTTTAGGAAGTGCAGTTACAGTACAGAAATGCAATGTACCTACTACAAGATACATTTTCAGTGTCTCAAACGTAAATCTTTTTCGGTTATCTGCCAAAGTTTGTACTGTAGAAAGCTGCGCTCTACGCCGCATGACGTGATAAGAGCAAAACGAAAAAACCTAACATCATTGCAGTCTCTAAGAGACAGTCCTTTATTCTCGGGTGACTCTGTGTCCACTAATTTGCTGTTTATGTTACACAATGTTCCATATCCGTTATTTTTACATAAAATTGATTTCCACTTCTATTTTACACGTTCAGTAACCGGTGTACTTGATGTCTCATTAATTCTCTGCATCATTTTCTAAATTAATGAGGGCTTCCGGCATCTCTTGCTCTGACTTTTCTAACCGTGTAATAGTTTCAGACACAGTTTGTATGAAAACCAAATTATTCGTCAGAACCTTCAAATCTAGAGTGTTTTCCTTTGCATATTTGTTGGCATTCATTCTACAGTACCCCCACCCACTGTATGATTTACCCCTATACTGTTATTGCAAGTTATCTTGAAACTTCTGAGCGGGGACAGAGGGGCAGAGGGAAGGAAGCGCGTAACGCGGGTGGAGCCAATTGAATTGTTTGCGCATGCTCCGCAGCATAATCTCTTGTCAAGAAACATAGTACTATTTCCTTCACTGCGTACCAGTAGTGTTACCATGGAGCAGCAACCACAGGGTATTAATTATGGTGAAATCACACCACCGCGGAGAAAAAGTAACGCTGTTATCCACAGCCGAGAAAGAGAAATTATCGCAAGTATAATAAAATTAAGCGTTGCGAGGAGGAAAAATTAAACAAATATTTGCTGGAACCTCTTGCTAAGGAATATGAGAGAGCGGCTAAATACTCTGACAAAAGTATTAGTTTCGTGAAGAGAATTAAAAATAATATTGAATTACAACCGAATGAACCTCTCACACTACTGCGGGAAAGAATAGGTATGTAATGTTTAGAAATTATTGCTATAATAGTTATGTACAATAGTATGTGTATTGAGAGCGACATAATGAATTACTGTTGTAAGTTATTATTTTCTTATAGTTCTACTAAACATATTATTTCATTCCAGAATTAGACTTGTGTAAAGTTGAAGTGGACGACTTCGATCAACATGTTATTCGGGATACAATGGAAGAATTCTATCGTGTTCAGAAAGTAGTACCTACGATTAAGAAGATAATTCCGAATGGATGATGCCATTGGCGAAATAATTAATTTTGGAACAAGCGATGATGGCAGCAATGATAGGGATATGGATTGTGTATAATTGTAAATTAATGTAAATTCAAATAATAAGCCTGTAAAATATTGTTATAAGAATATGTACATATTAGCTGAAGGTGTAAGTCATGCAGGCCTATATAATGTATAGAAGTAGCTGTAGTAACTCCTCCATTGCCGGTCCTCAACCCGGATGAGAGAGGAGTGTACACACGATTATATTTAAATACTTACTCATTACAGGTTAATTAAAGCTTGCTACGAAACTATGTTCTCCTCTCAAAACCGGAGTACCGAGAGAAGATGATGTCTGTATTGAACCAAGTTCTTTTACAGTAGAGAGCCGTAAGGTAAGAGAACCAACGTTTTTTGAAAAGAGTCACGTTACCCGAGGGAGGGGCATCCTTGCCGTGCCGTTACGTTGATGAGTACATGCCGTACCGAGCAGTTCCAAAGACAGACTTAGGGGATGTAAGGTTCAAGATAACTTGCAATGACAGTACTCAGTACGCCGTTATGCGGATTTCCCACTGAACTGCTCTATCGGGTCCGAAGTCTCGAAGCCTGCTAATACACAAATATTTCTGAAAAAAATTGTTTTCGTTGGAATCCCCAGTTTTCATGGGAGTCACCATTTTCTGGGAGTCTTTTTCCCATCCTTATAGATTTTTTATCATTGCCTTTCTTTATGCCCATATTCTACGTTTTTTTATTGTATATTCTTATTTCTATCTTCATTTATCCTTATAACCACTCCTCTCTTTTTCTTCTTTCTGTCAGTTTCCACCTTTCGCCTTCATTAACACTACTCTATTTCACCTTTTCCTTCCTTTCTCCTTTATTTACTCAGATTCATTCTCGTTTTCAAATATTTCTTTACCTTAACGCGAAACGTTTATAGGCCTGATATTCACGAAATCTGGTCACACTTTCTGTTAATACAGTGACGTCATTAATAATTACAGTAGGCCTTGGATGACAATAATGATGTTTTTAAAACAAAGGAGTTTCGAATCCAGCCAACCGTGATAAGAAATAAAGGAGGAACAAATGATTGTGATATCAAAATGAATTCATTATTATTCGTAAATACATGGGGATGATTAATAAAGTCGGAGAGTATAGGCCTAAAGACAGGAATATTTAATTTAATATACAGTGAAACCTCTCATTTACGGATATTGAAGGGACATAACAATCTGTCCGCATCTGGGAGGTGTCCTTTATTGGGAGGGAGGCTCCCCAATCTAACAGTAAATTTATAATATGCATTATGTATCCCTTCACGCTTTAAGTGAAATGTACGTGTATTACTGCAGTTTAATTCTAAATACAGTCTACTGTACTACAGTAAATTCTTTGCAACTTTGAACTACAATAGATAAGACCGAAAATGGAAAATAAGTACTGTGCCATGCAATTTTATTCTAGTTCTACAGTTATGCAGTACTGTAATTTACAGTTTTCAACTTAACCTTTACGTTCAGGTGCCATGTCTCTCGAAACAGAACAACTGATTGCAGTGAAGAGAATAATCCTACTAACCCTATCATGTATCGAATAATTTCACGATCGCGGAAACCTTGGACCCATCAGACAGGTTAAATTTTATGACTTTGTTTATCCATCCGCTTCCAGCTAACAAGGGGTAGCCGGCTGGGCTAGTGGTAGCCTACGAGACCCTTATTGTCTTCTTTCATGTTAAGGAATTTCTGTACAGTTATCAAAACTAAATTTTCCATTTTTGTAACACATTAGGTCTTGAAAACCAAGTTCTGTCCGCAGTCAGGAGGTAAAGCACGCTTTAGGACTGTGAAACAGCTGTCCGTGTCCGTGTCTGAGAGTGTCCGTAAACGAGAGTTAAATTTATCATTATTTCTATATTATTTCAGTTGGGACATAAAAATCTGTCCGTATTTGAGGAGTGTCCGTATCTTGGGGTTGTCCGTAACGAGAGGTTTCACTGTAGTCTAATTCTAAAGTAATCTGTGGTATTAATTTATAAACGTGCTTGGGCTGATTACCTGGTTGGAATTTTCCCGAGGTTGTCCCAACCGGCCTCCTCTCGATATCACAAATTCCATCAACGCTAAATAACCGAGTAGTTGATACAACGTCGTTAAACAACCAACTAAAAAAAATACAAACGAATCAAGTTTCCTGTACAACTCATTGGCGTCATACACATGTGTAAATCATTTCGACTATCAATCGCATTGTTGTCTCGAGACTAGGCCTCATGGAATGAGGAAGTCATTAGCGAGAAGGCTCCTCCTTGTTGAATTTTAAATGCGGCCAGTATAAAGTCAGAATTAGTTAATTTAACGTATTCTATTTCTGAAGTACAGTACTTTAACTGCGGTATTAATTTCCAAGTGAATCTAATTCTCTGTAATGACATTATTATTAATTACAATTTCAAACAACTCATTGGCGTCATATTGATGTGCGAATCGTTTCGACTATCAATTGCATTGTTGTCTGGAGACTAGGCCTCATGGAATAAGGAAGCAATTACAATCAGGAGGGTGAAACTAAACTGAGAAAGGAGTTTCCGGTAGCAAGACTGTGCAGGCAGTTGTTTTGTTGCCCGATCACCATAAGCGCTAAACGTTTCAATGGAATTTTCTGATTGGAGGCTAGTGGGAAACACCGTTGTATGCGAGATATATCTCGTAGGCAACAGAAAGCCACAACTTATAGGTAACTAAGTATGGACACTTCGCGTCGGTACCTTTGATGTAGCCGGACTGATTTCAATGACCTTCAAGCCAGCTAGAGCGTGAGTTTCTGCTTTCTCCCTAGAGTTAGCGCTGACATCACATCAGCTAGCAGTCGACACAGCGGAAATATAACACATATAATTAATACATCTAGGTACATTATGTACTCAAATAAAATAAATTGGACCGATGAAATAATAAATCCGTCATTAACTGTAATGTCTAGACTCTACAGTTCCTTTATAATGAGAGTTGAGACGTTGACCCCAACAACAATTAAAATATGTAATGATTTGATAGCACTGAAAATGGAAAAACAAAACTCTTATGAGAAGTAAAACCATATACCTATATTATATTATATATAAATATTAAACTAATTTGACACATAATTTTATAATGTATTATATTATTTTATAATATAATTTATTATACCTGAAATATAAAAAATTATTATTACTACTAGTTTGTCACTGAGAAATAAGGAAAGGCTGTTAACTTGAATTTATTTGAAGAAAAGCGTTACGGGAGTATGCAATAAGGTAGGCGATGTTTGGATCCTGTGTCTCAACTCTATACTCAATTATTATCTTAGCGTATGCTCGGTTACACTAACCTCTAGCGCTTGAAAGTGGAACTAAACGCCGGCGCACAGAGAAACAAAACACAGGAAAATTCGCTCAGTGTCCATTCTTTATAATCCCTATTCGCTGGCCACACAGAACAAAATAGCCGCCATTTTTTTAGACGACAGCCTGATGACCGTTTTATGGGTCTTTGTCTGTTGATATTATTTAATTAAGAAAATAAGTAAAAAATTTCTTCGGAACAACTAATATTTTATTTATACTTCTTCTGTTGACATTTTTACTTAATATCTTAATCAAATAACATAAACATACAAAAAAAATACAATTCATCTTTAACAATCTTTATAATTTGATCAACAAAACCACCGAACGATATGCGCTCAAATTTTCAAAAGTTAAGCTTCTCAACCCGACCACCAGGAGCGCACCATTTGGTCTCTGCTTCCCTGTCGTAACATGCGCCGTGCACTTCTATTAGTTTGACGTTCTGTGATTACAGCAGTTTTTACGTTACCAGACCGTAATGTAGAACGCCAGATCACATATAGATCGCTCATTCATATGTTAAAATCGGTTGCACTTTGAAGAGAACCGCCAGGACCGCCACCCGCCCGCCGTAAACGAACACGACGAGATGGCAGTATAGTCGCTAATGCAATTAAAATGGGAGTTATGACGTGACTCCTTATGTAACAACTAGATGGCAGCATAGTAAACCTGACAAAAGTTGTTACCGTCAAAGCCTATAACGCAGAGCTATCTGGGTATATATGATCTAGGGTAGAACAACATGCGAGAATGGTAATTAACTAAACGAACGACAGCGAGTTTAGTTATCCATGTGAGCATGATAAGTTCTTATAACGATCGTGTTTTGTGCAACGTTTTATGGTATTTTGAATCGCATATCTTAAGAGGAAATCAATTTAATAATTATATTTCGCATGTTGTTGGAACAGAAATGATTGAGAATTTGTAGATAAATAACAACTGAGAAACGTCTTAATCAGTTATTATGATAGGGAAAAGGTCATAATCGGTTACTATGGTAGAAAAATAAAACAAAAGACGTATTTACTACAAATGGTTTTCTCTGAGATTAATTTGTAGAAATGGACTGTATTGAAATTCCTAACGTAATATTGGTAGAAGCAGAACAAGCAAGTCAAAGAGCTATACCAGGAAAATCGCGAGATCGATATTATAAGGCGCTGTCACTATTTAATGAATGGCGAAAAACGAAGGCGGTGAGTGAGATATTAAATGAAACGGTTGTGTAGTGCGTTAAGTCTTACTTTACTCACATAAATGCACATCTGTTAAACAATCTTTAGTATTCAAAATACCATAAAGTAAATTAACAAGAAGGCTCCATCTTGCCAAACTTTATGCGGGGAGCACAAAAACAAAAATGAAAATAAATATCAGAATTTTATTTCAAATCCCAACCATGCTCAAAATAACAATCACGAACAGTATAACGTTGCATAGGGCTACGATGAATACCCTGTCACTTCATTTTAATTAATTCGTTTTTTGTTTTCCTTTTCTTTCCTCTTCAAATGTTCTGTTTCATTTCTTCAACTCTGTCTTCCCTTCAATAGTTTTCTTCTTTCTGTTTTATTCTTTATTTCCCTTCCTTCCTTTTTTCATTACCCAATTTTCTGTCATTTCTTCCATTCCTCTCTTTATTTTCTACTGTGTCTTGTTCTTATTTCTTTCTACTGTACATTTCCTTTCTCTCGTCAAAACTTTCTCTTCCATTCCTTGTATAACTATATTGTTACTTTATTCCACAAAGTCTTACAATTGAGACCAATGTTTTACCCATTTCATAACACAACTACCTGCTAGAGAGTTACTGTTTCTGCATTACCATATTCTGCAGTGGAGCAGACATCAATTCAATACATGAACAGGGGCCAAGCGGCCAGCCATGGACCAATCTTCTCCCTGCCCCAAAATGGTTTCGGTCAGCTTGGCGAAATGCAGTGTAGTAGATCTATAGAGGGGCATTTTGAATGTGTGTACGTATGTATGAGAGGGAGGGAGGGAGAGAGAGAGGGACGGAGAGAGAGCGCTAATATCGTGTTCCAATTTTCAAACCTCGAAACCGATATAGGAGCTGTTGGGTTGGTGGAAGCAGGAGGGTTAATAGTTTCCGAACAAGTGGCTATAGTAGTTGTACTCCCTGCACAATAACAGTATCGATGTATCGATTGCAGTTAGTTCACTCTTCATTCACTCAAGCAACACGTGTATGACACGGCGCCAGCCCTTGAATCGCTCTTCGCTTCTCTGTAATTATAATACAAAGACAAACACGTCTTTGACAAATCACTTCTCTAACCATATCGCCACCCATCTGCTTCCACGCCACGACATAACTAAAATTATTCCAATGCGACAACACATTTCTTTCTAAATTACGTCTTTCTCTTACATTATACTTGAGATGAATTTGAATTTTGAATATGAATTCATTGCTAGCATAAATCACATAATTACCTACACTTACAAAGATTTTACAATCAATACTACTGCAACAAAATGCAAAGAATAATTTTAAAAGTATATATAAGTAACGGTTAGCATGTCTGACCGTGAAACGTGCGGGTCCGGGTTCAAATCTTGGTTAGGACAAGTTATCTAGTTAGGAATTTTTCCGAGGTTTTTCCCCTCTCAACCACTGCTCGGTAACTTTCAGCGTTGAACCTAGGACTCATTTCACCTTCATTAATTTCAAGTTCGTCTTCAACGCCGTGAATTGATTTTGTGTCATGTGTATGGAGGAGCTGCATATGATCTCAGGGACTACGACAGAACAGGGATCTGGTATTTCTGTGTAGCTCCCCCGGACAAATGGCGCCATTGTGAAATAGGGGTTCTAGGATTCACGATATTCAGGTCGATATAGGATGCATCAGGACGTCGTACGTGATTTGCGAACAGTACCATCCACCTGAGGAGGCTACAGGATATCAATAAGGAAACTTCGTCAGACCTGGATGTCTCAGCTGAATCAATAAGATGGCACCAAGCAGTGAATCAAGTATTAATAGGCATGCGGTCCTAAGGACTTCAACAATCATCCCACAATAAGCGTCAGGCTGTTGTGAAAGTCTTCGGGCCCTCGTCAGAAAAGAAACTATCTCGTATGGAATGCTCTCTCTAATGTAACACCAATATTATTAACTGTATGACGAAAAACATAGGCTAGTGTACAATAATTCATAAAAATGAATTAAAGAACATGAGAAGATTAAATCCGTACGTAGATGAAATTATTGGGGATCATCAGTGCGGTTTTCGGCGTAATAGATCGACAATTGATCAGATTTTTTGTATTCGACAGATAATGGAGAAAAAATGGGAGTATAAGGGTACAATACATCAGTTATTCATAGATTTCAAAAAGGCATATGACTCGGTTAAGAGGGAAGTATTATATGATATTCTTATTGAATTTTGTATTCCCAAGAAACTAGTTCGATTAATTAAAATATGTCTCAGTGAAACATACAGCAGAGTCCGTATAGGTCAGTTTCTATCTGATGCTTTTCCAATTCTCTGCGGGCTAAAGCAGGGAGATGCACTATCACCTTTACTTTTTAACTTCGCTCTAGAATATGCCATTAGGAAAGTTCAGGATAACAGGCAGGGTTTGGAATTGAATGTGTTACATCAGCTTCTTGTCTATGCAGATGATGTGAATATGTTAGGAGAAAATCCACAAACGATTAGGGAAAACACGGAAATTTTATTTGAAGCAAGTAGAGCGATCGGTTTGGAAGTAAATCCCGAAAAGACGAAGTATATGATTATGTCTCTTGACCACAATATTGTACGAAATGGAAATATAAAAATTGTAGATTTATCCTTCGAAGAGGTGGAAAAATTCAAATATCTTGGAGCAACAGTAACAAATATAAATGACACTCGGGAGGAAATTAAACGCAGAATAAATATGGGAAATGCGTGTTATTATTCGGTTGAGAAGCTCTTATCATCCAGTCTGCTGTCCAAAAATCTGAAAGTTAGAATTTATAAAACAGTTATATTACCTGTTCTTCTGTATGGTTGTGAAACTTGGAATCTCACTCTGAGAGAGGAACATAGGTTAAGGGTCCCGGTTTCGATACCCGGCTCCGGAACAATTTTTCCCTTGAAATTATTCAAATCAACTTTACAGGGAGTTATACCTGAAAGCTTGATTTGCATAATACACGTCACTGTTCGTTAACAGAAAACCACAATTAAAGTCACACGGCGTTAGTGTGCACTCGAAGTTGGTTGCTTGACGGTCGTTAGCCCACTTTGAGGTCTGTGAATATAGAGGGAAAAATTGGATCGGTGTCGGCTAGAGTTCCCGGATAGCTCAGCGGTAGAGCGTTGGTACATTAAACCAAAGGTCCCGGGTTCGATACCCGGCTCCGGAACAATTTTTCCCTCGAAATTATTCATAGGTTAAGGGTGTTTGAGAATAAGGTGCTTAGGAAAATATTTGTGGCTAAGCGGGATGAAGCTACAGGAGAATGGAGAAAGTTACACAACACAGAACTGCACGCATTGTATTCTTCACCTGACATAATTAGGAACATTAAATCCAGACGTTTGAGATGGGCAGGGCATGTAGCACGTATGGGCGAATCCAGAAATGCATATAGAGTGTCAGTTGCTCAATTCCCAACTGCAGAAATGTATCATTCATGCAATGTGCTTATAGGCATTTACATTAATTATTGTGCTTAACGAATTTCTATATCAACACCCACAAACATGTTTCAGTACAGTGTTACTATAAATGATCTTTCCGATTAGAAACTTGAATAACTATCGTTAGGAGACACTTAGAAACATGATATTGGTATCAATGGAAAGAGAAACTCAAATATTTTTTTGTTATCCACTCGGTTAAATCACATGTACTACTCTTAAATCAGCAAAAATTAGAAAACATGAAATTGGTAACAACAAAAACAGAAACTCCAACATTTTTTTTATTTTTTTTTCACTGGAAAATATGAAACAGAAAGAGAAACATTTGGTTCACAACCGTAAGTAAGTCACATGTGCTCAATGTGAGCTCCTTGTGTCACACGACACACATCAAGTCTGTAGTCAATTTCCTGTCATACACGTTGTAGGATTGGACCATCCACCAATGCAATGACCTCTGTGATGCGGACACGAGGATCCTCAATGGTAGGTGGTAATGGTGGCTGATACACTTGCTGTTTTATAAAACCCCACAGAAAAAAATCACAAGGAGTGAGGTCGGGGGAACGTGGAGGTCAATGAAAACATTCTAAATCTTCACGGCCAGCACGTTCAATCCATGTCCTTGGAAGTCGTGTATTCAGTTCGTTTCTGACATCTAAGTGGTAATGGGGTGGTGCCCCATCCTGCTGAAAAATGAGACCTTCGATGTCCTGTTCCAGTTGTGGAAGAAGCCATCCCCTCGTTTTGAAGTCAGTGTACCACTGACGGATACTGGGCCCACTGGGTGGATCAACACCAAATTTTCTTCTAAAATTGCGTTGTACAGTGACAACAGACTGGGATATGTGAAAATCTAGCACACAAAATGCCAGCCTGTCTTCGTTTGCAGCCATTTTTCTGTTATATCGTCTCCTAGCAACGAAATTAATAAATATGCGACAGATTCACCAACATAAAAAATATTTGAGTTTCTCTTCCATTGATACCAATATCATGTTTCTAAGTGTCCCCTAACGATAGTTATTCAAGTTTGTAATCGGAAAGATCACTTATAGTAACAATGTATATGTAGGGGCAGATAAAATTAGTAGAATAATCATTATTTATAGATGAGTTTTCTTCCGCATTCATTGTTATACCAATATCTATCTAGGCTCATACATCTATATATATATATATATATATATATATATATATATATATATATATAATTTGAACTGGTAATGGAAATTACGGGAAAACGGCTGAACGGATTTTAATAAATGGCCCCTCATTTTGAAGCTTGGAACCCAAAGTTTTTCGGAAAAGTAGTAGTTTTCAGTGGAATGTCAATTTTCCTACATAATTTTCCTATTTTCCAAAATCCATCTGTTGTCAGTTTTGAGAAATAATTTTATCGAATCACGGCCGACTTGATTGAATTTCATAACAAAAAACACACTACAATAAACAATAGTATTTTACACGAAGGCCATGACCTGCAGGATTGCCGACATATTTAGAGCTCAAAACTGATTCTGCAGTGTATAATAATTTTCTGAGTACAGCTGTGTATTGGATATTCAAATCTACGAAACTTGAGGTGGTTTGATGACATTATTATCATTAGAAATTAAATATTATTATAGTTAATATCATGATGCATCTATTTTTCATTAATTGTACATAATATTGTTGCTATATTGATGACATGAAAGTGAAACGTTTTGAGGTTATGTAAGTAAATGTAGAGATTATCTTAATTTAGATCATCATTTTTATAATTTACTGAGTGGCTGCTATATAAACTACAAAACTTAAGTAAGATAATAATATTGTTAATAAAAATCAAATATTTTTATACTTATTAGCCCAGTGGGGTTGGGTCTTTTTCATATAATTAATGGCGGTGTAGTGTAGATATTGATATGTGTATCGGCTCGACAGAGGCAAAAATTACAGTTCCTAAGGAAAGATAAAAAGGAATTACTTACTGATAAAATAAGAGGCCTAGAAAATTTTGTAGTCTCCAGGTCATTTCAGCAAAATCTCTTAGTAGGAGAAAATGATTTTGCGCTCTACATTTCAAGTTCTACATGCAGCAGCTATACGAAAATGCTATTGTTCGAAAGCTTAGCAAACCTGAGATTTTTTAAACTTTTGCCTACAATCCACAATGACCTGAAATACTGACACTACTACTGCTATCGTCCTGACATTAATACTTGCGTTTTCGCGTTGAAACTCAAAAACTGAAGTTGGATAGGTTCAAGAAAAAGTATTTGGCTTAAAAAAATCCATTCAGAGGGAGTATGTTTCATTATCATGGAAGTAAATAACTATCAAAAAGACAAGTATTCTTCATTGAAAATAAATCTGAAAAATTTTTATTTGAACATCTAACGAACTTAGTTTGCAGCAGTATTTGCTGCACAAGCCACTAGTATTGTATAATTACCACTATGGGCAGCTACAATTGGTACCAAAAACATTGATTACAGCTGAACTTTCCATCCTATTTGATTTTATACCATTATCAGTCAGACACTTTGTGAATGTATCTTGTTAGAAAGTTGTTACTAGTTTATTTCCTGCATAGTAGGCCACGCACGGTATCAGGTACGTATCTGTTGTTTCGTCAATTCCTCGTACATGGCCAGAGGGAACTCTGCTCTCAACTGGAATCGAAGCTGGATCGCAGAAACCCCCGAACAAGTTGGCGGGCTACGTCGAAGCATTCTGACATACATGAATGGTACAAAGTTATTGATCGCGAGACGCTAGACCAGACTGCCAGCTCGGAACAAGGCTGCTCACAGTGGCGTTCGCTGATCGAATTTTTAGGCCGAGCCTTAACAATGGCCGTAATACAGATAATGACGCGTGCGGAAACAAAGAGTGTTATTACTGCTGTGCAAAATTCCCTAAATTTTGGGGTAATTAATCCTTGTGTCAGCCTTCTACAGCTTGCTTAACATCTGCGTTTACATAAAATAGCCCCCGTCATATAAAATACGTCCTATTATGCTCACACACACAGTTTAACATTTCACCCCGCGCCGTGTAGAGCGGCTTCACGCAACACAGGTGTGGACAGTGTAATAAAGAACACAAGACCGGCGCGGCGTCGCTACGCTCCATTCCAAAACAAAATATAATATACAGGGTGTACAAAAATTATTGGTGTCAAATATGAGGACGTATTCCTAACAACAAAACATTGAAAATCTCTCTTATGAACATGGTACTAAAAATGGTCGGTTTCAGAGTTACTAAGCAGTTACTAACTCAAAGTGCTTTAATATTGCAATTATTTCCTTAGATGATATTTGTATGTACGTATTTATTCACACTGCAAATGGGTATATACCCGGTGGCAGTGGTAACTAATTACACTCAATAATGACAATTAATAATAAACACAACTAATAAAAACAATAATTAATAATAATAGTAATAATAATAACAAGGAGCATCCTAAATTAAATGAAGCATGGTCGCTTAAAATAACATTTAAAGTAAATCTAATTTGTACCATAACCCTAAGTTCGAACTAAGACCCACGAGTGTGACAGGTTCATACCTGCACAAGTACCTTTCGGCACTACACTTATTTCGCTGTGGACTCACTCACTGCACTCATTCTATCTGATTTCACTAACACTTCTAACCATTTCACTGTTCAAATACTTTGCACAGCCACTTCACTGACACCAACACACTTCACTTGCACAATAGACTTCACTGACATAAACTTCCTTACTGATAGAACACTTCAAATAACAAGATATCAATTACACCCTTTAAATAGTTAGTACCGTCTATTAGTAAAGTCCTTAATCCTATTTTTAAATACATTTTTGGTTATTGGTAAAGCCTTTAATAAGTCTGCAGGTAAAGCATTCCAGGTCATTCTGCCTTTGTGTGATTATCATCTTACTGGTCATCTTTCCTACAACTTACAGGAACCATAACCAAAGCTGTTGATAAAGCGTCGTAAATTAATCTACTAAAATAAAAAAAAAATAATAAATACAGGAACCAGCTATGGGTGGTTTATCAGAAGCGGATTGCACTTAAATCTATTGATTTTCCATCTCAAAATTGGTTTTTAGACTTTAATGTACTTAACGTAAGACAAATTTATTATATTGTATTAATAAAATTCATACATAAAAATCGAAATAATTTTGAATTGTATTCTCATAGTTATGAAACAAAAGGTATGAATTCTTTAAGGTTATTTGAACCAAAATGCAACACTGTTACAGTATTTAATCATAGTAGTAATTTAGGCCCAAGAATATATAACAAATTTATATTTAAATATCCTAATCTTGTGAATTCTAATAGTTCTAGAATTAAATTTAAAAAGTTATTTATGGATTTTATAAAAATTGAAAAATTGTAAATTTAAATTTATATACTATAATTGCATAGTAGACATAAGACAAATTTATTGTATTCTACAATTATTAATTTCAATTCAGGAATCCGCCCCTGAGCACGAGTTCTACTCTTTCAGGGGCGAGCTAAAGTTTTTCTGTATACATTATATTTTATGTTACAATTATTAGCAAAATAATAAATAAATAAATTAATTAATTAATGATGTATCTGTGGACGTTATCCGCTGAATGTGCAATCTGCATGATGGCTCTCCACCTCACTTAGGCTGAGAGTTCGTGTCATTTTCCGCAAAGATGGATTGGTCAAGGAGGATCCATTCAATGGCCTGCCCGATCGCCAGACTTAAAACCAACATTTTTTATCTCTAGGACATTTTAAGTCTAGAGTTAACGCAACATCTGTACCTAATGATGATGTTCTGAGAGAAGTTGGCGTCGTCACTTTGACCTTTACTGTAAAAGTGAAAGTCAACGAAGTTCTTCAAACTACTCTGATCATTTATTTAGTCTACTGAAAGTTCGCCATCACAAAAACAGGAAAGCAACATCTCACAGTGCTGGAGATACTCCAATTCTCATTTCCGGCCATGGATTCCTCGGTGAAAAATCTTAGATACCCCCAAATTTTGAAAGCGTCATTCAGTTACACCCTGTATAACGCAGAATTATCAGTGAAGTGTCTGAGAGAACATTTTATGTCGGAATCCAGCATCTTGATTACAAGTGCAATGTTTCAGAAGAACAAAGTGTATTATATAGTAAAGGCCTGTGGCGGAAAATGCAGAATATAAGGGCGAGCACAATCAATCAATAGGCCGCAGTGTGTCTAGAGCTGGTCAATTAACGAGTGCTTGAAATACAAAAAAGGAATGCTATGAAGTGTATAAACGAAGAGACAGCGGACTCACTTGTGCTCGCAGTTCCGTAGCGTGTTTCCAGGCGTGTTGTACAAATTAGGGAGTCAGCTATCTCGCTCCCATCTCGCGTCAATATCGCCGCCGCTCTTGTTGTTTCCATACCAGCGACAACAAATCCACGAGTCTCACACTACTTTAGCCTTACAAGCAGAGAGCCGACTGGCTTCGCGGAAGGAAAAGTTGGCGGCTATACAGGAACAATTCTGAGTCTTATGGCGAAGTGCATCAACATTGATTAAAAACGCAGTAATCATAGATTACGAAACGATGGTTAAATAGTAGCCGTGGTTAAAATGTAATTTATGTGCACCATTCATAATCACCGATTACTAAAACATGGCTAGCTGACACCTCATTTAACCAGAGTAAAGTCTATGATGGTACATTGTTTCTACAAAATGACTAAAGGAAAGCATCCATACCGCTGCAAAGATAATAGTCAACGTCTAAAAACGACTGCGCTCACTATGTTCTACATCGAAATGAACGTATCCTACATTTTCGCGTTGCATTTGTTTGCCTTTGGGCGCTGTTATATTTGTGAGTTCCATTTCTTTGTTTTTCAGTACTTTTAGGTTAAAATCGTACAAAATGGAAAATTGAATCCAAAAATGATTATATCCCAATGTTAGGTTGAAGTATCGATAGACTTAATTACTAGATTTAAATGTAGGCCTATTATATAAAAAAGATGGAATATCCATAAAGGAAAAGGATGCAGAAAATTGGTAGGAATGTGTGTACGATCTTGGATTACACCAGGGAATTGTGCATTATCCTAAGATCCATCCATAACCTCTCTTTGTTCAGCCAGTGACATAGAGAAAGAGATACTGGTATTCGAGTATTCCCTCTTAAAATACAGAAAATAATAGTTACATAGAATCGTAATATAAGCAGCCGATCCGTAGGAGAAATATGATTGTTCTTGTGTTATTTCAATTGATCCATTTGTAGATTTTGATAAACGAAATCCCTCCTGAAATTTTCTGTCACCTAATTGCTCGCAAGAATTCTCTCTTTCCACTAAATAACCTTCACGCTCATGCTCTATCCAAGTAATTCAAGTACTGCACAATAATAATCGTCTTCGAAATAATCACCTGTGGTTATGGCCGCCATTTTGCTTTACTTGCTCTACTAATCGCTGGTTATCTCCTTTAACCGCTCATATTTGGCCGGTTAGAGATTACTGTGGTTAACTTCCTATTTAAGTCGTAACCGAGGTCGATCCACCGTAAAAATGCTTAATCGGGGATTAGGTCACAATTTTAACCGATGGTTACACTAACCGACGTTGATGCACGTGGGCATTAATACACTCTAGAACAGGCGTCTCAAGGCCAACGCATAAAAGTTGTTACACAGAGAGCAACTGTAGATAGAGTAGTCAGCTGAAGAGATAAGCGCAGTACCCGAAGAAAGCCGATCGTTGATTATGTTACAAGCATGAGTGAGCTAAGTTGTAACTGTCGCGGGATAAATTCCACAAAGCGGCACTTTTGAATTGTACTGTCAAAATAAACGGTTGTTTTCGGAACGAATAAAATTTCTTAAGTCGTTTGTAGTAATAATAATAATAATAATAATAATAATAATAATAAATGTATTTTCTAATTATATATTATGAGTAAAAGGAAGACATCTGAAGCATGAAGAACTATAAATGTTACGTAATTATTTAAGCATAAGGAACTGGCTACCCTATCCCATTATCTCCTTGCTTAGTTGCCTCATAAGTGGTGCATTGTTGATATCACATGTGAGGTTCAGACTGTCTTCGGACAGTTGGCTAAACAACAAAATACTTCGGACCGTATTCATTGACATTCTTAGCGCGGCCTTCCGGTGGATGATCAGCGAACTAACGTTTTTCGTATTCATAAACCAGTGCTAGCGATATGATATGATATGAATCCTGTACAAGTAAACAGTCGTTAGTAGGGACTAGTTTAGCACGCTCGTAGCGCGGGCTAGCGAAATGTCTGTGAATAGCACTCTTCATTTCTAGTAAATGGTTTTTGGTATCTTTCTTTTTATAAGTTCATATTATATATAATAAAATAAAATTCAATTAAATAATAATAATTAAATTTAAATTAAACTTGTTTATTGTTAAGGTATGTATTCTTATGATATGTCCTCTCAAATTCTTCTTTCAAGTCCTTCAGTACTTCATTATATTTGTTACACTGGTCTTGATTCAAATTAGGTAATAATTTTAGATTAATAAAGTGGTAATAGTTATCCACTGAAACTTGCAACTTCCACAATTTCGCTTTCCCTATGAAAGCTTTTATTTGTTCATACATTTGCGGTAATAAGGACATTCTTTCCTCGGAGATGGAGACAAAATCGTAGCGGTTACAAATATCTATTCAAACGTCGCGGTCAATGACGTCATCCGGAGATACACGAACTGCTCCCGCATCTTGTTCCACTCTTGCATTAAAAGAGAGAGAGAGAGAGAGAGAGAGAGAGAGAGAGAGAGAGAGAGAGAGAGAGAGGAGGAAGTGCTCTGAGAAGGCCCTATTGAGACGTCTGCTCTAGAAGACTATAAATCATTTTCTTCTGAAGACAATCACGTGAAAGCCTAATTTCTCATACAAGGTTATAGACTAAGAAAGAAAGAAAGAAAGAAAGAAAGAAAGAAAGAAAGAAAGAAAGAAGAGCGCCGGCGTAGCTCACGAGGTAGCGCGTTTTCTTCCTGATTAGGAGTTGGTACTCGGGCGTGGCTTCGATTCCCGCTTGGGTTCATTACCTGGTTGGGTTTTTTTTCCAAGGTTTCCGCCAACCGTAAGACGAATATCAGGTAATCTGTGGCGAAACTTCGGCCTCATCTAGACAAATACCATGTGTAATTATTTAAATTGTGTCATGTACTTAATTGAACTGATATATAATTAATTAAGTTGATATGTAATTATTAAGTTGATATGTAAAATAATTAAGTAGATATGTAATTAATTAAGATGATATGTAATTTAGTTGATATGTAAATAAATTAAGGTGATATGTAATTAATTAAGATGATATGTAATTAGGTTGGTATGTAATTAATTAAGGTGATATGTAATTATTTAAATTGGTAATAGTTGGGTGAAATAGAAGTACTTATAAGTTAGATTTACTTTTGCTTATCGCAGGCGTTATTATGGAATAGTTTTTAATTATAGTCCTAGGTTTATTGCATCTACTATTTATAGATTTAGGTTCATTTTATTTTATTTTATTTAGGTTTATTTTATTTTATTTCATGTAATTGTAATTATTGTATATTATATATCACTGCCACTGGGTGTATACCCAATTGTAGTGTTAATAAATACATAGACTATATACATCTCGTTATCACCAATTTCATCGGCGCTAAAAAAAACCTATAGTTGACAAGGCATCATTAAATAACAAAGTTAAGAAAAAGCAACTAAGAAAAAAATATAGACAGATTGTATACGGATATTTTAATCCCTTACTTAATGACACTGTATCTACTAAATTATTTATTTTATTTTATTATTTAATAAATTATTAAGGTCTTGACTTACTTCAGATTAAGTAAACACTGCCCCATTCCACTAGCTAAAACTCTACCTGCAGGAAAGAGCGTTCCCCACCCACTAGCTACAACATCAGTGAATGGGCGTACAGCCGATAAGAACTGAATATACGTCATCAACATTGTCGGCTGGGGGACAGCGACAACAATACAATGGGTGAAGTTCTGTGTTGTGTAACTTTCTCCATTCTCCTGTAACTTCATCCCTCTTAGTCTCAAATATTTTCCTAAGCACCTTATTCTCAAACACCCGTAACATCTGTCCTCTCTCAAAGTGAGAGTCCAAGTTTCACAACCATACAGAAGAACCGGTAATATAACTGTTTTATAAATTCTAACTTTCAGATTTCTTGACAGCAGACTGGATGACAAAAGCTTCTCAACCGAATAACAGGCATATTATATTATATTATATTATATTATATTATATTATATTATATTATATTATATTATATTCATTCATTCATTCATTTAGTGTTCTGTCCAAGGGCAGGTCTTTCACTGCAAAACTAGCTTTCTCCAATCTTTCCTATTTTCTGCCTTCCTCTTTGTTTCCTCATATGATCCACATATCTTAATGTCGTCTGTCTTTGATATCTTCTTCTGCCCCGAACTCTTCTCCCGTTCACCATTCCTTCCAGTCCATCCTTCAATAGGCAGTTTCTTTCCCAGCCCGTGACCCAGCCAATTCCTTTTTCTCTTTCTGATCAGTTTCAGCATCATTCTTTCCTCACCCACTCTTTCCAACACAACTTCATTTCTTATTCTGTATTACCACTTCCCACTAACGACGCTCTAACGACTGCGAGGTTATTTAGCGTCGATGAGATTGGTGATACCGAGATGGTCTAGATGAGGCCGAGGATTCACCATAGATTACCTGGCATTCACCTTACGGTTGGAGAAAACCTCGGAAAAAACCCAACCAGGTAATCAGCGCAAACGGGGATCGAACCCGCGCCCGTGCGCAACTTCAGACTAGCAGACAAGCGCCTTAACCGATTGAGCCAGCTCGTGTTACTGCTTATATTACATTACATTACATCACATTATATTATATTATATTATATTATATTATGTTATGTTATGTTATGTTATGTTATGTTATGTTATGTTATGTTATGTTATGTTATATTATATTATATTATATTATATTATATTATATTATATTATATTATATTATATTATATTATACTATTTTATTATATTACATTACATTACATTACATTATATTATATTATATTATATTATATTATATTATATTATATTATACACCTGTGCACTATACTAAAGTATTTTAGGCCTATATCAAGTGAATTTTCATAATAGAACCGATTAATGAGATAATGAAGTTTTTCTGAAGCACTGCGAAAGAACACCAGATCGAATGCCGCAAAGTTGTCACTGAATTGACAATATTATAGTCTCATTCTCTATTCTAGAAAATACAAAAAAATGGCTTTACAGGGTAGCTGAACTTCTGCAATCGAAAAAGAAATAGCTCCACGACTAACAATGTTTTACACGTGCTACTATATTTTATGGAACTCCAAATTTTAGATTTTAGCTCACCGTGACAACACCACATTTTTCAAACGGACAGGTTTGTAAGTGTCTATATACGCACATATTTATATTTATCTACTATCCTGTATTCAGCCCTTTGTCCCACGCTCTAGCCAGGCATGATATTTTAATTATCGGATTAAATTCATTCGATGAGGCCAAAAATCTCTTTAACACGCCTCTAAGAGAGACACTGCTTGAATTATTCATCCGAAGGGGGGCCCGTGGGCCCTCCAATAAATCACGGAGACAGATGACAATGGGAATGATGCATGCAGGATGCAGCGCACGGCGGACGGGGCGAGTTTTTGTGCGAAATGCAGCAAACTTGTTGCGGACAAATATGGAAGCGGCATTCACCTTCAAATATCAGACGGGATTTCAATCCGTACGAACTAGACCCATACATCAGCGCTGTTCAATTGACGCCTGAAAAACAAACCAGTCTGATGTCATCAGTGCGATGAAGAAACCAGTAACGAGGTACGATCACAGTCTAGTATATACAGTCGCGAAGCTCAATACGTAGTAAATATGCAAACAGTAGGTAGTTGCTCACCACTAGGATCGCTAATATCGCCTCATTACAGGCAATGCAAAATAGAACCGTCACAGTCTATTGTTTCTAGCATCCTCAAAACTCAAGCTTCGTGACTGTATATAGTAGACTGTGGTAGGATACTACCTTCCCTTGGGAATCTATTATTATTATTATTATTATTATTATTATTATTATTATTATTATTAATGTAATTGGCCTTGTGCTGTTGTTTTTGCACGTTAATATTCTAAATAAATAAATAAATAAATTATTAATTATTGTTTATTTGTATTTGTCTCTAATTTTAATAATTTAATTATTTGTATGCACTTTGGTTATTCCTTGTACACTGTAAATCTTGTGCTAACTCTTATCTTGTGCTGAACTGTTATTGGCCCCTGGCTCTTGTACAGCACAATAAATATTAGTAAATAAATAAATATATTATTATTATCATCATCATTATTGTTGTAGGTATTATTAATACTGTATTATTATGATTATTATTATTATTATTATTATTATTATTATTATTATTATGATAGAGACTGGATTAATCTTGCACAGGATAGGTACCGCTGGAGGGCTTATGAGAGGGCGGCAATGAACCTTCGGGTTCCTTAAAAGCCATTTGTAAGTAAGTAAGTAAGTAAGTATTATTAATACTATATTATCACCATTATTATAATTGTAGTTCTTATTAATATAGGCTACTATTAGTCTTATTATTAATAATAATATTATTAACGACATTTGCAAAAGAATAACTTCTATTATTCGCTGACGATATTAAAATTTATCATTGTACTATCATTATTATTGTTACTGTTATTATTATTATTATTATTATTATCATTATTACTATTGTTATTATTATTATTATCATTACTGTTATTATTATTATTATCATTAATGTTATTATTATTATTGTTATTACTATTGTTGTTATCATTATTGTTATTATTATTGTTACTGTTATTATTATTATTGTTACTGTTATTATTATTATTGTTATTATTATTATTATTATTATTATTATTATTATTATTATTATTATTACTATTCCATTTAATATTATTTGTGGTGTGTCCCAGGACTCAAGTTTAGGACCTCTTCTATTTTTAATCTTCATTGACGACATTTGCAAAAGAATAAGTTCTAATTATCTATTATTCGCTGACGATCTTAAAATTTTTCGAAGAATCAAAAGTAATGTCGACTGTCAAATTCTTCAGGAAGACATTTATTCAATTACCAATCGGGCAGTTGATAACGGTATGATGATTAATGAATCCAAAACTTACGTAATATCATCTTCACGGAAAACCTCTACACTAAAATATAGCTATCATCTAAAAAATGTATTAATTAACAGAAAAGGTTGCATTAGAGATCTCGGTGTATTAATTGACAATAAATTATATTTTCAAAACCACATTGATTATATTTATAACCATGCAATAAGAATACTTACTTACTTACTTACTGGCTTTTAAAGAACCCGGAGGTTCATTGCCGCCCTCACATAAGCCCGCCATTGGTCCCTATCCTGAGCAAGATTAATCCAGTCTCTATATGCAATAAGAATGTTAGAAATAATTCGGTCAATGACTTATTCTTTTTCAACACCTGACTGTCTTTTAATACTATAGGCCCACTATACAATAGTGAGATCGAAACTCGAATATGCATCTGTGGTTTGGAACTCTATTACAACTACTAATTCTGTAAAACAGGAAAATATTCAAAGGAAATTTATATCATTCTGTTCTTACAGATTTCTGCCTAATAACTCCGGGTATAACTATGATAAAAAATGCGAACACTTCAAATGTCGAAGCTTGTATACCAGACGTCATGATCTCGATTACTTATTCTTATGTAAGGTCCTTAAAGGTGACATTAATTGTCAATCTTTCTTAAACAGTGTCAGCCTTCGTATTCCTATGAAGGACATGAGACATCACAAACTCTTCTATATTAGAAATTCTAAATCTTCCTCGCCTGTCTACAGATGTATTAAACATGCTAACTTACATGTAGGCGATTTCGATCCATTCAATGTATAGAAGTATTAGGACATGGCAATGTCTTTGCTAATATTATTTGCATAATCCTTATACACAAATTGGTAGTATGAATCAACTCCTTTCCCTAATAATTTATAGTTTTAATTCTTGTAAATTAAGCATTGTAATCTATGTTCTTTATTTTGTTGTTAACTCAAGTATTTAATTTGTACCATAATTGTTCATTTTAATGTATTAATTGTATCACCGTGCTGGACTTTTATTGGCCAATGCCTGTTGTCTAGCACATAAATATAAATGAATAAATTATTATTATTATTTGGAAATATAAAAATTGGAAATTTATCCTTCGAAGAGGTGGAAAAATTCAAATATCTCGAAGCAACTATAACAAATATAAATGATACTAATTTACTTACAAATGGTTTTTAAGGAACCCGTAGGTTCATTGCCGCCCTCACATAAGCCCGCCATCGGTCCCTATCCTGAGCAAGATTAATCCAGTCTCTATCATCTTATCCCACTTTCCTCAAATCCATTTTAATATTATCCTCCCATCAACGTCTCGGCCTCCCCAAAGGTCTTATTCCCTCCGGCCTCACAACTAACTATAACACTCCATATGCATTTCTGAATTCGCCCATACGTGCTACATGCCCTGCCCAATTCACACGTCTGGATTTTATGTTCCTAATAATGTCAGGTGAAGAATACAATGCGTGCAGTTCTGCGTTGTGTAACTTTCCTGCTTCGCAAAGAGAAATTCAATCACAGCTCTCTGCGTTGTACGTGTTTCACGTGCAGTCGCCATTTTAAAACTAAACTACATCAAAGCCATCTGACGGGAAACGACGAAACTATATGGGGAAGTGCAGGAAGCTTTAAAGATGATGTGTATAAAATTTCGTTATTTTCCAATGAAAGGCAACCGAGAAAAAAAAATGATGTGCATTAATTACACTGAATAACAAAAAAGCATTTTCGGTGGATATCTTGGTACCCAACAGGCGTTCTAAAACAACTGAAACATGCCGATTCCAAATATGCAAACCATTTGTCTCTATTACCCACCGTTCTTGAGATATATGACATCAACCATTATGTATAACAACTCACAGACAGGAGTTTCAGTAGAGCATTTATTGCTACATAGAGTACTAATGAACATGGCTTTAGCTAAGAAAATGGTGCAATTGCGCCAAATGACACATAATTATAGTAGCAATAGTTCAGTACCATCCTGTAAGTCTTGGAAGTGGCTGTATGCAATGGTCTTCCTCATTTGTGGACCTATGAACACACCTTCTTTCACTTTCGCGTAACTCAACTCTGGAAACTTGTTACACAGGTACCAAAAAGCATGAGTCGGTGTCTAGTACCTCCACGAAATTCTTCATGAGCCCCAGCTATATATGAAGCGGTGACATGATAACTTTGTCATGCTCAACCAACGGCACACGAAGGCTGCATTCTATTTCTGAACGACCAATGTTCTTTATGTGATGGTTCTTTCTATCTATGATGTCCCAGTCGCAGATGAAGTAGCAATACTTGCTGTACTCTGTCTGCATTCCCATGAGAATAGTGATAACGTTTAAATCACCACATATACGACAATTGCCCTCGCGATAGCGTATTTTTTCAAGAAATAGCGACATGGTTTCGTACATATCTTTCAGGTGGGTAGAATATGCAACCGGTACTGACCCATATCTGTTTCCATTGTGCAATACTATTATTTACTACCTTCAAACTTGTCTTAGGTGAGTCTATGAACAGTCGCCATGCTTCAATGCTGTGTTCTACCCCGAAGCTTGACATAAGATCTTCAATGTCCATGCATTATCAAATAGTATCACTCATTGCAAAGAACTTCACAAGTTCTTTATGTCTGTCCCGAAACTGTGAAGTCGTTGTAACCGGTGCAAGGAAATTAAATTGTTTAAGACGTGAACCGAGCAGTTCAGCTTGGCCTTTTGTTAGTGCCAGGTCCCGTACGAATCGCAAAAGTGAAAATGAATATCTTCTCTAGGTTGGTAGTAGTCAGAGTCTGGGCCGTTGGTAGGAGATGAAAGAGGACTTTCTTCTTGCGTTTCTTCATTAACTGTGTATTCTGCAGGTGCTGTTGGTATTGGACAAGTGACGGGGTCATGTGAAATTGGTTTAGAAACTGAAGGAATGTCTGGATACTTTATAGATGCATTAGTTTTGTAGGAGAATCCGGTGACGTTTGACAAAAGAAATAACAGCCTGTGGTGTGGTTGCTTGACTCACGCCATATCACAGGAACTCCAAAATTGTCAGATGGTTGTTGTTCTTCGCCTTCCTTAGCCAACCGCACAAATTGCATGCATAGAACAAACAGATAAACTGTGGTGCCCACGACTTACCACTATCCACTTTCTAATCAAAGTATAGTTCATATTATGTTTTCTTAAGAAACGGTGTAAAAGTTTTCCGATGGAATTTGTCTGTTACATAGCCGCACACGTATCAAAACACATCTGGTGAAATTCTACATCATCTGGAAAAACGACAAAAAAATTCGACGAACCGCAGAGCCAAAATCAGCAGTGGTTCAAGAGACACTGAACCGTGTTCTATGTAAACTGCAACTTCATTCAGAAAACTAAAGTACAAAATTGCATACAAAACAAATAATACAACACAGAAATACTTAAATAACCACACTAAACATTCAAATATATATAATTCAACTGGAGTTTATAAATTAAAATGCAATAGTTGCCCACATTTTTACATAGGACAGACAGGAAGATCCTTTCATACAAGATACAACGAACATATTAAAGCTATAACCAAACCTTACATTACATCAAATTATGCAGATCACATTATCGACAATAATCATGACTACAATAATATAGAAACAGATATGGAAATTTTACGCATCACACCAAAAAGTTTACAGTTAAATATCCTAGAACAATACGAAATATATAAGAATACAATAGCACACCCACATTACATACTTAATACGCAACTACAGTTCAACACGCACACATTGTTTGACATCATAATACGTCATAGCATACAGACAGCCAACCCCCACCATAGGAACAACACACCCCCACCCCTACCATCGACAACTGCACATCGCAGAGCCAAAATCAGCAGTGGTTCAAGAGACACTGAAGACGACGACAAATAGCGTCGAAACGGGCCGTCTGTCGAAGGTACAGACGTGGACAAATTATTAGCAAAATTGAAGATTTGTATTATATATTTTTACAAAATATGATTCTTCAATTCAGACTAGTTGACATTTTTGCGTATTTCCAAATTATCAGTACAATTGAAGGTTTGTATTGTATATTTTTAGAAAATTTGACTCTGCAATTTGGACTACATTTGATATTTTTGCATATTTACAAATTATTAGCAAAACTGAAGATTTTTATTGTATATTTTTACCAAATTCAACTCTTCAATTTGGACTACAGTTCACATTTTGGATATTTCCGAATTATTAGCAAAACTGAAGATTTTTATTTCATATTTTTACAAAATTTGACTCTTCAATTTTGACTGCAATTGACATTTTTCCATATTTATAAAATTTTAGCAAAATTAAAGATTTTTATTATGTATTTTCACAAAATTTGGGTCTTCAATTTAAACTATAGTTGACATTTTTGCATATTTCTGTCTGTAAATACATTTTTAAACAATTTTAACACTTTTAACGTGTGACAGAGTAAATTTTACGTTTTTTAACAAAGTGTTAAGGAGAACTTTAATCAATGATAAAATTTCGTCGATAATTTCAAATCATATCAGGTATCTACCACTTGTTTATCAGTGTTATTGAACCTCCAACGTAGTAACCTCAATTGTGCTTCACGAAAATTGTGTAGCTCTTTGTTTGCAATTAAAAAACTTTTGCAATATCTCAATGGATTTCCCTACCTACATATTTTAAAAAAGAAAGAATTGAGAGCATATTTTAATTATACGTCTTTTTTTTTTCTGTTCCTTCGCTAGTCGGTGCTGATATCTCTGCACTGGGTTAACAATTGTTCGGATCTGGCGGATCCTTTCATGTACACAATCCTTTTCCTCGTGAAGACAGAGGGTTAATGGCATAATGGCTCTGAGTTTCCATGAGGTTTCACGCTGCACGATTCATAATGACACACCGGGGAAATAATAATAATAATTACTCCACGTTTTTATATACACTATTCTTTTTTATAGCTTTTGCCGCGCATATTCATGTCCCTTTCAGCTTGATGTATACGACTCATATATTCCAGTGACTGTTTAGTCGTAATGAAGTGGTTTATGAACCAACATTCGTTTAGGAAAAAAAAAAAAAGAAGGAAAAACTTGGTGGTGGAAGGCTGTTAAAAGCAAACCGCTGTCGCCAATTTAATAATGAATGAAAAATACTGTAATTTTTATTAAAAGTGTTCGTGTATTTTTATAATTAACTCGCACGCAGTGCAACACAGTTGTTGTCTGTCAAGCGATGTGCCTGCGGAGCTATTTCAGGCGTCTTCTCGTCATACCAAATGCTCGTAAAAACAAGCTGTGACGAATTATGTTACCGGTGGTGAAAAGTATTTGTCTATCGGCAGAGCGACGAACTACACACCGCAAGGGCCGAGTTGAGAATACATCTTGTGACGAGTGTACACAGACATCGGTCATTCGAAGGTCGTCGAACTACACACCGCAAGGGCCGAGTTGAGAATACATCTTGTGACGAGTGTACACCGACATCGGTCATTCGAAGGTCGTCGGATTTCGTGATCAAATTGAGGTCCGTTTTCACAAAACTCAACAAACGCCACTCTAAAAATTTTACAGGAAACGTTTTTTTTTTTTAGTTTATTCTCAGACCTTTGATGCTATGATTCTGAAAAAAATTGGACATTTCAGAGATGCATTAATTGATATAAAGTGCAACTATTATTGTTGCCTTATTTATTTGGAAAAAAAAAATATGACAAAAGTTAAGAATTTCACAAAACTCAACATATCCACTTTTTTTTTAATGCACATACCTTAAAATTTTTAATTATTTTTCATTCGCAGCTGTAAAATCCTCATCAAAATCATTAATACGCATTTTAAAATAATGCTTGAGTACTGCTGAATAAAAAACAGCTAATTGAACATACTGAAACCTAATTTCAAGCTTTTTTCTTTTTCTTTCAAAATTTGTTATTGAATCACAAGAACTCTTTATTTACACGAATTAACTGTTTCTATTTGTGCAATACATATACAGATATAATTGATATAAAGTGCAACTATTATTGTTGTCTTATTTATTTGGAAAAAAAAAATATGACAAAAGTTAAGAATTTCACAAAACTCAACATATCCACTTTTTTAAATGCACATACCTTAAAATGTTTAATTATTTTTCATTCGCAGCTGTAAAATCCTCATCAAAATTATTAATACGTATTTTAAAATAGTGCTTAAGTACTCTTGAATTAAAAACAGCTAATTGAACACACTGAAACCTAATTTCAAGCGTTTTTCTTTTTCTTTCAAAATTTGTTACTGACTCACAAGAACTCTTTATTTACACGAATTAACTGTTTCTATTTGTGCAATACATATACAGATCACTGAATATCAAAATCGTGCACAATAATCTCATTGCAATGGTTCATCATAATCCATTCTATTGTCAGAATCTTTGGTTCATCCCTTTAAAACTTAACCATAAAATACCTTGCTTCCCCTCTCCGAAATACCATTATGGAAGTAACTCATTAACTTCCTCATATCATTAGCTTTGTTTTTACTGACATGGTTCACCAGCGAAAGGTCAGATGCTTTAGACATTACAGAAGTACTTGTCTTTCTTGGTTTAAACACTTGAACTTCTATTGGTACAGAAAAATATGTGTTTTGTACATAACACTTTACATGATTCTTACAAGTTCTTGGTACGTAAGTACTCTCATCTCAGATATTTTAAATGGTAATTTGACTTTTACAATATTTTTTGTCATCGATTTTAAATCATAAGTATGCAAGTTTTTGCCCAAAACTTTTACATCCCCAAACATTGTCATACTTTTATAATAATCTGATGGCAATATGATGTGTTCATGTGTTCTCAGCTCTTTCTCTATCAATTGAAACACATGGTCCTGAGGCATATAGCTATGGTCACGGATATGAAAGAACTGTTTAATTTCTTTAAAAACTTCAGAGCTTTTCAGGTAACCAACAAGCATAGCAATCATTATGCAATTTTATTCTGAGACCCACAAGAATCTGAAAACAATATCTAAGAGTTAAATTTCAGGATTTTTCTGTGTGTAAATATTTTTTTTCTAAATTACCTAAGTAATCCTTCAATGTCGTAATAACATACCTAAACGTAGCAGCACATAAGCCTACTGGGAAATCGTCTCCATTTTTACCTCTTACGAAATATGAAATAGACACAAATCTTTCTAACTTTTTGAAGTCCTTCTATGCCGTTTAGGTAGATCAATTTTCATAGGTCTATTTCTGTATAAATTGTCTCGAAAATTAATTAGATCAGTTAAGCAGAAAGAACCTGCAGCATGTTTTTATTTTTTCCCTGCTCTCAATGATTACAATCTAGTTAGGATATATGCCGTTATTTTTAAGCGCAATTGTGTATGCCTCACCCTTAGTTTAACGTACTCTGCTTCTACTCTTCCTGCTTCTTTCAGTAGCTTGAACGGATTTTGAATACTCAGGGTTCTTATCCAATTTTCATCAGTATTCACAGAATACATGTACTTAAAACAGCGGCCAGATTTATACTGAATTAACCCAGGAAACAACACAATATTATATCACATTTTAGCTCCGAAATGTGTCATTGTTGTCAAAATGCAAATGTATTACATTGTTGTAAAATATTGTAGCTTGTGAAACAGGATAGAAGTGTGAAATGTTGAGTTAGAGGATATGTTGAGTTTTGTGAAAATTTAAGAACTGGAGATGTTGAGTTTTGTAAAAACTCTCTACATTGAGGGACTCTTTTGAAAGGAAAATATTGAGTTTTGTGATATTATGAGCAGTGCATCATTTTTCTCTCATTACAATTGACCAGAATCAGTCAAAATCCGCAATTCGAAAAAATGGCGTTTGTTGAGTTTTGTTAAAACGGTCCTCAATTGTCAGAAGAGAGTGAAGATAATTCTGAACTTCTCAAATCGTTAGGTTCGTTCTGGCCTTATTTTTGAAGGCATTCTGGACCGAAATTCAGAGGAATTGAAGCGGTGAGATCAATAACAATTCAAGACAACTACACAAGTTTCGAGAAAAATGCAAAAAAACTTTTTTATTTCTTACCTAATTATTATTTTTTGCACTTAATATTTCTGGTTGTTTTCGAGATCAAGACAAAGTAGTATACCAACTTTTAAAGTTGTAACACTTGTGGATATATCCAAAATTTAATTTAAAATTTGCAAAAAATGAATGACCAAAAGTGGACTTGAATGGTTATTGATCTCACCGCTTCAATTGCAAGTTCTGGGATATGTGGCCAGCGTGGCACGGTTAGGAACAAACTAAAGAGAAAGGACATATGCTTAATTCGTCCTAAAATCGTCCTATAAATATTGAATAAGTTTTTAAGAAGGGTTAAGGTAAAATTTCTATAGGGTATCCCAATAAGAACGTCGGATTTAATAATGTGAATAAATGCAACAAATAGAGATAACAGAACACATAGCAGTGCCACCAACCCAACAATAACAAGACATTGTTGGGACATTGCGCGATTGTATTGTTGTTGGTTTCGCGGTACTGTTACCTATTCTATTTTCTGTTTTTTTCTTTAGATGCTTTATGGTTGTGCTAACAGATGGAGTTACTTGTCAACAATGTGACGCTGAAACGTGTGTTCAGGTTACTGCCCAGCGACAGTCCTGATGTATTTTTTTATATTTGTGATGATTGGTTAATTAACATTAACCCGGCACACTCACAATCACACTCACATTCATACAAATTTCCAGACTCTAGACACCCAGGGAATTCTTCTTCTTCAAGAAAAATTCACCGAGCGCCGAGCCCGGGAATCGAACCCGGGACCTCCTGATGTGGAAGCCAGCATGCTGACCAACAAACCACGGTATTTCTGTTTTTGTTGCATTTATTTACATATTAAATCCGGTGTTCTTGTTGGGACAGCCTTTATTTTCTACAATTTCTCCATGATATAAGTATTCTTGAACGTAAGTCCTGTTAGGATTACATGAATGATTTTTGAATTATTCAAATTTAAGAAAAAAATAGCATATTTTCAAAATGTCTTCTCTCACAAAATTCAAGTTTCAGGTATGGCCCCTTTTTTTACAGTATTTCAGATAGGATTAGAAAAGAACTATGTATCCAGTATTTTAAGTTTACGTCTGTTTTGTCACCAAAAAGCTATTTGGACATCCCATATTTTGTAGCAAGAAGATCGTGACATAATTTCTTCATCTCTGGCTTGTAACTAACTCAGAAATGCAGTAGAATTATTTATGCTACATGTATATGCTACCAGATTAACACGTGAATTGAATTCTTAAATATTCTGTGCCATAAATTTTACGGTGGTTAACCTGTGTTCATGTTGGCTGGCTTGTACTCATTAGAGAACGTCACTGGTCAATTATATAGGAATACATGAGAAAGCGTAATATCGACTTTACATATCGATATTCATAGCCGTTTCCATTCTCGGTTTATTGTGAATAAAAAATCTTCACTTTAACGTCCTCCATTTCCCGTTCTCGTTCCCGGCTTATTGAGGGCCAACCTCTACGAAGTTTCCAGATTCTGAAGACGAAAACGTTGGCCTTGAGAAGGTTACGCCAGACTATTTGCCCTGCTACCACATGTTACAACTGTCCAGCCGTTAAAAAGTGTTGTGGAAATATGAACAATCTTTAACATCACGTCTCGTTGTAAGTCCACTTAAGAGTTGTTTACATGTGACGCGGGAGACAAGATTAACGTTCAGAGAAGCTTGCATTACGTGACGCGATGAAAGTGGTGTAACCAGAACATGTGACTCCCTCCATACAGCAAGTCAGTCCTCGGTCAAGGGAGAACGTCACTTGCTTGGGAAGGAAAGGAGGGGCGCGTCGTCGTCTGGGAAACACGAGGCCTCGCTTGTTTTTGTATGCCCGGTATTTTCTAAGGAATAAAACCTATTTAAAATGGACATAATTGACGGAAATTAATTTAGTAAATGGGAAACACATTTTAAGTGTACAAACATTGGCTACTGTCAATAAAGTAGAAGGTCTAAGGGAGGCGTAAGATATTTATAAATGTAAACGCTATTAACCAAAATGGATCGCTGAAGAAAATTATTATTACTTACAACTTAGGCCTACTTACTGGCTTTTAAGAAACCCAGAGGTTCATTGCCGCCCTCACATAAGCCCGCCATCGGTCCCTATCTGTGCAAGATTAAACCACTCTCTATCATCAAAACCCATCTCCCTCAAATCCATTTTAATATTATCCTCCCATCTCGGCCTCCGCAAAGGTCTTTTTCCCTCCGGCCTCCCAACTAACACTCTATGCATTTCTGGATTCGCCCATACGTGCTACATGCCCTGCCCATCTCAAACATCTGGATTTAATGTTCCTAATTATGTCAGGTGAAGAACACAATGCGTGGAATTCTCCGTTGTGTAGCCTAACTTTCTCCATTCTCCTGTAACTTCATCCCTCTTAGCCCCAAATATTTTCCTAAGCACCTTATTCTCAAACACCCTTAAACTATGTTCCTCTCTCAAATTTTTTTTATTGGGTTGCTTTACGACGCTCCGGGGTCCAGCACCGAAAGTTACCCAGCATTTGCTCGGATTGGGTTGAGGGAAAACCCCGGAAAAAACTCAACCAGATAACTTGCCCCAACCGGGATTCGAACCCGGGCCACCTAGTTTCGCGGCCAGACGCGCTGACCGTTTCTCTCAAATTAAGAGTCCAAGTTTCACAACCATAAAGAACAACCGGTAATATAACTGTTTTATAAATTCTAACTTTCAGATTTTTTGACAGCAGACTAGATGACAAAAACTTCTCAACCGAATAATAACACGCATTTCCCATATTTATTCTGCGTTTAATTTCCTCCCAAGTGTCATTTATATTTGTTACTGTTGCTCCAAGACATTTTAATTTTTCCACCTCTTCGAAGGATAAATCTCCAATTTTTATATTTCCATTTCGTACAATATTCTCGTCACGAGACATAATCATATACTTTGTCTTTTCGGGATTTACTTCCAAACCTATCACTTTACTTGCTTCAATTAAAATTCCCGTGTTTTCCCTAATCGTTTGTGTATTTTCTCCTAACATATTCACGTCATCCGCATAAACAAGAAGCTGATGTAACCCGTTCAATTCCAAACCCTGTCTGTTATCCTGAACTTTCCTAATGGCATATTCTAGAGCGAAGTTAAAAAGTAAAGGTGGATCTCCTTGCTTTAGCCCGCAGTGAATTGGAAAAGCATCTGATAGAAACTGACCTATACGGACTCTGCTGTAAGTTTCACTGAGACACATTTTAATTAATCGAACTAGTTTCTTGGGAATACCAAATTTATCTATTATTATTATTATTATTATTATTATTATTATTATTATTATTATTATTATTATTATATTACGGTTTTTAGGTGAATGCAAATTGCTTTGTTATATCATATTTCTAGAATAAAAATGGAGAAGAAAATGTTGAGTGTAAGGAGATAGTGTAATAGACATACAAACAATGACTAAAAGAGAATTAACAGAAAGAACAGTTGAACAAATGAGAAGTGGAAGAGAGAGAAATTGCAAGTGTATTGAAGTGAATTAGATATTACATGCGATTCAATGTTGTGGGTTGGTAGTGTAACTGTAGGATTATTATAGATATAAATTTACGGAAAGAGTCAATAAAAGAGGGAAGCAAAGAACTTTCAGAAAAAAAAAACTAAAACTGATCTGAAACCAACACCAAAAATTAACTAATAATAGCTGCTGATAGAAATGCAACAAAAAATTTGTTGACTAGTGTTATCTGCAGTAGGCTACGTTGTTTACACACAACGCATAATATTTGGATAATGGGAGCAAAACATCCTTTGGACAAATGACATTTTTATTTGAAAAGTTTCAAATTTACAATGCAGAATGCAAAATGCAACAAAGTGCACTAGCGCCTGCAGCTGCAATAGTCCGAGTCAGGTTACTTCATATCCTTAGGGTGAAACCTAACCATTTTTCCCCCATTACTACATATGCTAGTGGATTGTGGCGATTTTCTAGTTTGCAGGTTGAATTTTCTTTTGCCAACTTGGTTTCGAATTTCGATACTGACAAATACTACAAATGGTAGTGATTTTGTAACTGGTATGTTGGCAGCTGAGACAAATACCGATAATATTTGTCGGTACTGGAGTTCCATGAAATTAAAATTGTAGTAGATTTCTGAGCCGGTTATTGGAAGCTAGAGAAATTTGAACATACTAATAATTAATTAATATCAGTATTAGTATTAATACATAATAGTTACTTCATGTGTTGCGTTGTAGTTATAATTCAAGACTATAGTCAGGTAAGTTTTCGGAATTAGTACTAATAATTTCATGTGGTCAAACAAAATACATTTTTACGTTAGGTCTCGTGAGTCAATTGTTTAGTCAAACCAATGAATTTCGTATTGCTAAACAAAATAATTGATATGTTGATCCTTTTCTCGTATAGTTTGCCTACGAAAATATGTTACAAATTATTGTATTATTCAGAATAACCTTCAAACACAAAATATGGTAAGTAATTAGTCATTTAGTACGTAGGATCGTGTGATACCTGGTAACAGTTAGCAACACTGACTAGACGGCAATATTTACTGTTTAGGAACTGTTCTTATGTGACCCTCACTATACTTTGGTGCGATGGTGCTGCCAATACACAATGAAACCTAGACAATTGACATTCTTACAAGAAATACGTCCACACCTGTGGAGTAACGGTCAGCGCGTCTGGCTGCGAAACCAGGTGGCCCGGGTTCGAATCCCGGTCGGGGCAAGTTACCTGGTTGAGGTTTTTTCCGGGGTTTTCCTTCAACCCAATACGAGCAAATGCTGGGTAACTTTCGGTGCTGAACCCCGGACTCATTTCACCGGCATTATCACCTTCATTTCATTCAGACGCTAAATAACCTAGATGTTGATACAGCGTCGTAAAATAACCCCCAAAAAAAATAAAATACAAGAAATACTGTGAACTACTGACGTTTTAACAGAAACACAATTTCTTAGAAGCTATTCGACACTGTACTATTGATTTTTTAAAGAACTGAATACATGTGTTGATGCATGTCCCAAAGGAGCATCAGATGACCGCTCTAACTAAAATTACCATGGAATATGTATGATAAGACTTTATTGTGTTAAATTATTCCGAAGTTGTATAATCAAGATGTATAAAATTACCAGATTTTGGACAACTGACGTTTTTGCTAAACACCCCTCAATTTAACTTACATATTCGAAATCCCCTTTATTATATGGACGCCATAATGAGACAATATTTCTTGGTGAGAATGGAGCAACAGTGGAAAAAAATCTTTAGAAAAACAAGTCGCAGACCTACTTGATTTGTTAGCTACATATGTAACTCATAATTTATGATGGAATCGAGCTCTGATACCTTTGGCGAGACTTTAGCTGACTAATGTACAGGTGGGCTCTAAAAAGCCCTAAAATAGGCTATGGATAAACCCCGACAGCCCTTGATAATCAAGGTATAGAGCCTCGTGTAATCACTATGAACGAAACGAAGTATGTATCATTTCATATGCGAGAGGGAAGGCCAGACCATCTGTCACAACCAATTCCTCAGCATCCGTATCCATGACAACGCATATGTACGTCAAACACGTGGGATTTAACTCCAAATTACTATTATTTCGTATTATCATGAATGACAACATAAATAAATGACCAAAACAAATGCAGGCGTAAATATTCATGCTATACAAATACAGGGAATCTCAGATCAGATTAGTTTCCAAATGCATTGCCTCCTGATATGGCAATTATGATTTTTGACTTTGCTAGGATCACAGGCGGCAAAAATAATTACCAAGAAAGGAAATTAGATTACTAAAAAGAATAAGTTATAAACCCACTGGCGTATCCGAGGCGGTAGCGCGTTTTCTTGCTGATCCGGAGCTACCCTCGGGTGTGGGTTCGATTCCATTTTGGGCTGATTATCATGTTGAGGTTTTGGCGTGCAACATTTCTCTGAGCACCACCCGGGAAAAATAGTAAAATTTTCAGCATTGCACCTTAGAGAGCGTCGATGCCACCCGCAATGCATTCGTTGGTTAAGACGCTTCATTTCTTTATTCACAGCCCGCGTTATGCTTCTACAACAATAATCAAATGGAATGCGCAACGTACAATATGTCAGCGGATCCATCCTCATTTGTTTTTATGTTTCAAAAGTTTACGTTTAACGCAAAATTTCCTGAAAGAAACAACCAAGTCACCCGGGATGTTGTCTCTCTATATAGCTAGGTAATTCTAACAATAACGATGACGTATTAATTAATTAATAATACATTTTGACGCCTTTTTATTACAGTGATTTATATATTTTTTGTAGAAGAGGAAGGGGTTATGTTAAAAACAATTGCTGTAGATAGGATATGATTTCAGTATTAAATGCACTGAGAAAAGATTCATGTGGAACGTCTTTTAACGCATAAAACTTAAAATGTAACACTTACTTTTAATTAAATAATGAACTAAGGAAGAGAGTAGTGAAATGTTTTGTGTGGTGTGTTGTATTATATGGGGCAGAAACATGGACATTACGATGAAGTGAAGAGAAACGACTAGAAGCATTTGAAATGTGAATATGGAGAAGAATGAAGAGTGTGTAATGGACACACGGAATAAGAAATGAATCTGTGTTGAAAAAGAGTGGGTGAAGAAAGAATGATGTTGAAACTGACCAGGAAGAGGAAAAGGAATTGGATGGGCCACTGGCTGAGAAGAAACTGCCTACTGAAGGATGCACTGGAAGGAATGGTGAACGGGAGGAGAGTTCGGGGCAGAAGAAGATATCAGGTGATAGATGACATTAAAATATGTGGTTCATATGAGCAGACAAGGAGGAAGGCAGAAAATAGGAAAGATTGGAGAAAGCTGGTTTCCAGTGAAAGATCTGCCCAGCATATAGGTAACTAAGTATGGACTCTTCGCGTCGGTATCTTTGATGTAGCCGGACTGATTTCAATGACCTTCAAGCCAGCTAGAGCGTGAGATTCTGCTTTCTCCCTAGAGTTGGCGCTGACATCACATCAGCTAGCAGTCGACACAGCGGAAATATAACACATATAATTAATACATCTAGGTACATTATGTACTCAAATAAAATAAATTGGATCCATAAAATAATAAATCCGTCATTAACTGTAATGTCTAGACTCTAGAGTTCCTTTATAATGAGAGTTGAGACGTTGACCCCAACAACAATTAAAATATGTAATGATTTGATAGCACTGAAAATGGAAAAACAAAACTCTTATGAGAAGTAAAACCATATACCTATATTATATTATATACAAATATTAAACGAATTTGGTACATAATTTTATAATGTATCATATTATCTTATGATACAATTTATTATATCTGATATATAAAAAAAAATGTAATTACAACTAGTTTGTCACTGAGAAATAAGGAAAATCTGTTAACTTGAATTTATTTGAAGCAAAGCGTTACTGGATTATGCAATAAGGTAGGCGACGTTTGGATCCTGTGTCTCAACTCTATACTCAATTATTATCTTAGCGTGTGCTCGATTACACTAACCTCTAGTGCTTGAAAGTGGAACTAAACGCCGGTGCACAGAGAAACAAAACACAGGAAAATTCGCTCAGTGTCCTTTCTTTATAATCCCTATTAGCCGTACCCGTGCGCTCCGCTGCAATTGTTAGAAATAAATATAAAGTAATTACATAATTAAAATAGGACATCTGGTCCAGGGAACATTCGTGTTTGATAGAAGGATAAATCGTTTAATATGTCACTTAATTTAAATTGTATTTAAATAATTAAAATGCGATCATTTTGGTCCAGAGACCACTCATTTAGTGCAAATGATAATTCCTTTAACATATTTCTTAATTGTTATTACATGCAAATAATTAAAACATGATCATTTGGTTCAGAGAACATCCGTTTTTGATGCAATTTGGTCCCATCTAAATTTTGCTTGGAATGAAACCTATCGGAAATCATGTTTAAAGAAACTTTTGTTATGCAACATTTTTCACAAAAATCAATAATAAGCGAGATATTTCTCACGTACAATAGCAGTATTGGCAACTTAATTGACATTGTTGACAATTTAATGAAATTCGTGAGCATTACCCACTATATTTATTTGTCTGTAGCCATACCGTGGTAGCATTGTTTTTTTATTCACAAGCAATAAAAACTTCACTCTCAGATTATGATGTTAATTATAAAGTTAACAATTTTGCATGGATAGATAAACATTTATAACATTATACCAGTAGCGGCTGATTGACTGAGGCAAGTGAGGCCGGGCCTTAGTCACTTGGCTTAAGTGAAATCAAATTTTGTGTTTTTACATAATATATTACTTATTTGAATGAAGCATATATCGCTGTAGAAGCATTTGAAAACTTTGATGTATATAGAACTGTTTTGCAGTAAAATTTGTTCCTGAGGCCGGGATCGCTCGTGCCGAGTCTGGCTTGTGATGTATATAGACCTGTTTTGCAGTAAAATTTGTTCCTGAGGCCAGAATCGTTCGTGCCGGGTCTGGCTTAATGCATTTCATGTCCTTTCGCGGGCTTCGAGTTTACGCTTAAAACGTTGTAGCTGAGGCACAATTCGTCTGGCCTGGTCAGGTTTCACTCGTACCGTCCATGGGCCGGCCTCAAGGGTAGAGTGGGGTGGGAATAGCAGTGGTGACTTGTTTTCCTAACTAGGCCATAAATAACAAAATTCCAGCTCTTTGGCAGGCAGAGACCCACTCGATTCTCTCCCCTTATGTCTCAGTTTATGACATGAGCGAGGGTGTTCTACTATTGTACTTGGTAGTACAGTAGTGAATCTGGGCCAATGTTGTTATGTATTTTGGGAAAATATAAACAGAAACATATGAGAGAAATAATGCTGGGGAAGTTAATTCATTGTCAGAGTGTCCTTTTTCGAGAAGAAATAATACTGAAAGAAAGGAAGTTTTAAATAAAGAGAGAGACTACCGAGATACCTACGTCATCACTGATAATTTTTCTGACACATAATCTTAAAACGCGAGTTTCTATTCCATCCTGGTATACTTACTTACAAATGGCTTTTAAGGAACCCGAAGGTTCATTGCCGCCCTCACATAAGCCCGCCATCGGTCCCTATCCTGTGCAAGATTAAGCCAGTCTCTATCATCATACCCCACCTCCCTCAAATCCATTTTAATATTATCCTCCCATCTACGTCTCGGCCTCCCTAAAGGTCTTTTTCCCTCCGGTCTCCCAACTAACACTCTATATGCATTTCTGGATTCGCCCATACGTGCCACATGCCCCGCCCATCTCAAACGTCTGGATTATTCCATCCTGGTATGGGCAACATAAATGGTTACGTGGTAATGTGAGGCAAAATAAACTTCTCTTGGTCTTATTTGTTGCTGTCAAAGGAAAAAAAAAAAAAATATATTCCATCCTGGTATGGGCAACATAAATGGTTACGTGGTAATGTGAGGCAAAATAAACTTCTCTTGGTCTTATTTGTTGCTGTCAAAGGAAAAAAATAAAAAAAGAAAAGAAAGAAAGGGGAATTTCAACACATACGAGTGGGTTGATTCATTACACTGAAACTCACAGCATAACAGTTTACTTGGTGAGTGAAATTATTATTTTTCATTGATAGTAATAAGAATAGTCTAATAATAGTAATAATAATATAGTAATAATGATACTAATAATATAACAATAATAATTAATATAATAAACAAACATTTCCTATCGGAAGCACTAGTTGCATCTGGCCTCACCGAGGATTTCGATCACCGGCCGCTACTGCATTATACATTTACATGTTCCCATCATAGAATACAAATAGTGTTAAATGAATGAGATCCTCTCTTTGATGTGTGCAAGGCCATCTTAAATAGACTGAGTCATTTGTTCTGATTTCATTACAGCCTATTAATCTGAGAAGGCGCTGCGGCGCTTGTAAAACGTAGTTATTTTAAAACTCTTGTATCTGCTTAAATATCAGTCCTATCAAAATTTTACATAGAATAACACTTATCGGAAATCATTTTTAAAGAAACTTTTGTTATGTAACATTTGTCATAAAAATCAATAATAAGGGAGATATTTCGATTTATTTAATTCAAGCCACCTTATAACCCCCTTTTAAATAAAGTATGTTAAATGCCATTTAGCCTAAAAGCTAAGTTACAACGAACTTAATTTATATTCCAATTTTCATATAAATCGGTTCAGCCATTATCGCGTGAAAAGATAACAAACATTCAGACAAATAGACAGACAGACAGAAAGACAGGCAGACAGACAGGCATACAAACAAAAATGTCAAAAAAGCTATTTTCGGTTTCAGGATGATTAGTTATATATGTTAACCAGTGGGTTCCTCGTGGGAGGGAAGGGAGGAACGTCCTCCTCACATTTTTCTTCTTTTGAAAATAAATACCAAATGAAATATATGCTTTGAAATTCGAGGAAGATTCGATAATTTTTAAGTTCACAGCTATAAGAAAACCTCGGTTGATCGAGTTTTAAACGACGCGCAGTCATGTGCTGCTACGAAACTGTGAGAAGGATGCGAGATTGTTTGTGTGGAGGAAAATTAATCCATTCCTCCTTTAGTGCAGTTAACACGCATAGACAACAGCGCGCTAGCGGCCAGAGAAAGAAGCAGAGTTTTAAAGCAAGTAAATAAATGGAAAGGGAGGAGATCCTCCTCTGAATCAGCGCATGGGCGGGAAATAGAAACCGACTGGTCTTGCAGCAAACTCGCTACCGCTGCCATCTAACGATGCTGCATTCAACCAGACTATAACACGTCATCTAGGAGGAGACACAATAAAAACAGTTTTAACGCAAAGCTATGAAAGACACCATACAAACTTTCTTTTTAAAATTATAAATCAAAATATATTCATTGCACATTATATAAGCTATATTCATGGTTTGAAACTTTCGAGGATAACTGAAAGTTGAAGTTGGATTTATATAAAACAAAGAGGAAGTAGTTCTAAGTTAGTATCGCAGACCTTTTTGGCTTCTGAAATTCACTTCCATTCATTGTCTACTAGACAGGACAACAACCAAGATGTCAGTTTTGTACAAATATATTTGAAATTGAAGGTACTGCAAACTACATTATTTTTAACATAAAAAAATTAATCGGCCACCGGCAGCTTTGAACAGTAATGGTAGTATTACTTTACAAGAACTGATATTCTTCAAAAGCATGTGATACTGAACTTGTAAAATGTACATGTGGCAACACAGACCACGTGGGTGGGTGCAGTGTTCTCGCTTTCATAACAGATTATTTCTTTCCTCCTCTTAAGAAATATGCAGGAGCCGCCACTGATGTTAACACCTATTATTTTTGGAAAATCGAAAATTACCAGAAAAATTTTGGCTACAGATTTATTATTAGTGTACATTCGCTGATCTGCCCTTGGGCAAAACACTAAATGAAATGACATAATAAGCACGTGAGACATGACACAAATAGCCTACGTGTCATTGTTGAACTTCTTCACTAGCAGTATTGATGCAGGGTAACCAAAGTTTTCTTCAAGTGCACGTTATTACAGATATTAAAATATATATATATATATATATATATATATATATATATATATATATATATATATATATATATATATATATACAGTAGCGTGCAAATTAATCCGAACAACATAATTACTTATGCAAAAACACTCAAACGGGATAAAAAAAAAAGGATCTAAGACATACCTCAGTAATCTATGTGGCCTCTCTTGTTCCTAATAACAGCTCTGAGACGATTTGGCATGGATTCCACTAATTTCCCACAAATATTCTTCATTTCTTCATCGCGAAACCATACACCAATGAGGGCAGAAATCATCTTCTCCTTTGTAGAACAATCCATTTTTTGCATTCATCTTTTTCAAATTGACCACAAGTTCTCAATGGGGTTGATGTCGGGTGAGTTGCCTGGCCAGGGGAGTACCTGAATATTCTTCTTGTTGAAGAATTCTGTAGTTTTTCGAGACGTATGGCATGGTGCCAGGTCTTGTTGGAACACACCTCTGCCATCCGGAAATGATTTTTGCAGCTGGGGTACGATTCTGGTTTCCAATAAGTGAATATATTTGTCAGAATTCATCATTCCCTTGAGAGGTATTAATGCTCCAGGCCCTTCATGTGTAAAACAACCCCAAAACATTACTTTAGGGGGGTATTTGGGTGCTTGTTGGAGATGAGCTGCTGTTACTTTTTCGGATCCTTTCCGTACGTAAGAAACACGGTGGCCGTGGACCTCGAAATGAGACTCATCGGAAAAAAGTACACTCTTCCAGTCATTCACTGTCCAGTGTTGATGTAATTTTGCCCACATTAAGCGTTTTTTGCACATAACGGGGGTTAGCAGTTGCTTCTTAATAGGCTTACGAACCCTTCGTCCAGCTTCCAAAAGCCTACGCCGCACTGTTGTGACGTGAATATTCGCCCCAGTGGTAGCCATTAACTCGCGGGTTAAGTCGACAGCAGTTAGTCTAGGATTTAATTTACTTTTCCTGATAATTAAACGATCATCTGCAGGTGAAGTCTTCCTTTTCTGGTCACAGTTTCCTTTTTTCTGGGGTGTGATGGATCCAGTCTCCCTGTATCGTTTTATGATCGAATTAACAGTAGCCAAACCGATGTGACACTCTGCAGCAATTTGCCTCTGTGTCATAGAAGAATGCTGTGCTAATGTTATAATTTTAGACCGTTTTCGTGGAGTTGTATCCATTTGTGAAGACGAACGAATGTACACAGGATTGCAGTATTAAGTCTTCAACACAACTGAAATGCTTATAAGTACAAAACGACAGGCAAAATGTCACATATTATAAAAAAAAATAATAACGACAGATCTTCAACAATTTAATTACACGTACTACAGATGTCAATTAAAGCGGTATGAGCAGCTGTGAGGCCAACAATGACAGAAAATGTAAAAATATGTCGTGTTCGGATTAATTTGCACGCTACTGTATATGTATCAGAAAAAGAAGAGCCGCAATTAATGTCTTTGAGAGCCGCATGTGGCTCGCGGGCCGCGTAATCAGCGCCACTGGTCTAACCAAAGAGAAAGTAAAAAATAATTTTGAAAACTACGAGCAAAGCCACCAATAACAGAAGTACAAAATATGGATCATAAACTACAACAAGGGAATTACAACGCGGTAAACTAATTAAGCAGTCAATTGTTAAGAAACCATAAAACACTTTACTGCGGGGCCTTGGATTCATTCTCCCCAAACCCGATTGCAGTCGGCCATGACCTACGGACACACCTTCCTTCCACTTTTACGACCCAGCCACCCACACGTCCAACACTTGAGTAATTACAGACCGCCATTATGCAGGCCCGTTAAATTAACTCTGTGGTATGCCGTCATTAAGTCAACCAAAATTTTGGCATCCAGGTATGACGCTCATATTCAGCCTCAGCGGACAGAAATGCAGACCCTGGCGCGAATTCTCTGCCAGATTAATTGCGAGTCTTACTTCGCGGTACGCAAAGCCTCGCACTGGCTTTGAACTCTAGCACAGCGGCACCGGAGATATCTCGCCTCTTATCCCAAATTCAAACTAGAATCGATATTTCGTATCTCATTAGTGACGTGAAATTAATGAATATAAAATGTATTTTATGAGGAGCAACTACCATATTTTCTGTTACTTCGTGAAATATATTTACAGAAACATAAAAGAAATGAACAAATGAAATAAACTAATGTATGTACAGGATGCGTCAGAAAGAACGGATGGATTTCACATGGAAAGAAAATTGTAAAGATTCATCAAATCAAAAATTTATTGTTATCAACATATTCACCAATACATGCAGTTTATTTATGGAAAACAACATTATCCATATGATGTCCTTGGCTTTCAATACAGGCATCGAGACGTTTCTGATGTTCGCCATCACTTTCACAGTCATAGCTGATGCAATTGCCACGATTTCTTCACGAATCGCTGTCTTCAGTTCGTCCAGTGTATGTGATCGATGTTTACAAACTTACGCCTTCAAATGGTCCCAAAGAAAGAAGTCGCAGGGCGCGAGATCTTACCGTAGCCTCGGACAATCTCAGTGCAATAGAATTTCGTCCAGGTGATTTCTTCTTTAATGTTGAACCTGTGATACGAAATGAAGCCACCTACCGCAAAATTGTATTCCGAGTTGGAATCCTAGCGTGACATCCGATGTCGAAATGAGTCCTGAGTGGCGATCACAGACTCTTCATTTTCCAAAAATGTCTCTACGATGAAAGCACGTTGTACACCAGACCAACACCATATTCTCAACTGAAACTGCATTCTATGGCTGACCCAACAGTCGTGGTCCCCCTCACTATATCTCTCTCCTCGTTGCCTATCGATAGTCTGAAATCCATCCGTTCTTTCTGACGTACCCTTTATTATACAGGACGTCCCAATTATCTTGCTTACCTAAAATAAATTGAAGACCTGAATTAACAATCAAAAATACTATATGGGCCTGCAATAAGTTATAAGAGTTTTGTATGTATGTACATATGTAGGCCTATGTATTTATTCACACTGCAGATGGGTATATACCCGGTGGCAGGGGTAACTAATTACACTGAATAATGACAATAATAAACACAATTAATAAAAAAATATAATTAATAATAAATTATTAATAATAATAATACTATTAATAATGATTATGTCTCGTGACGAGAATATTGTACGAAATAGAAATATAAAAATTGGAAATTTATCCTTTGAAGAGGTGGAAAAATTCAAATACCTGGGAGCAACAGTAACAAATATAAATGATACTCGGGAGGAAATTAAACACAGAATAAATATGGGAAATGCCTGTTATTATTCGGTTGAGAAGTTTGTATCAACCAGTCTGCTGTCAAAAAATCTGAAAGTTGGAATTTATAAAACAGTTATATTACCGGTTGTTCTTCATGGTTGTGAAACTTGGACTCTCACTTTGAGAGAGGAACATAGGTTAAGGGTGTTTGAGAATAAGATTCTTAGGAAAATATTTGGGGCTAAGCGGGATGAAGTTACAGGAGAATGGAGAAAGTTACATAACACAAAACTGCACGCATTGTATTCTTTACCTGACATAATTAGGAACATTAATACAGACGTTTTAGATGGGCAGGGCATGTAGCACGTATGGTCGAATCCAAAAATGCATATAGAGTGTTAATTGGGAGGCCTGAGGGAAAAAGACCTTTGGGGAGGCCGAGACGTAGATGGGAAGATAATATTAGGCCTAAAATGGATTTGAGGGAGGTAGGATATGATGATAGAGATTGGATTAATCTTGCTCAGGATAGGGACCAATGGCGGGCTTATGTGAGGGCGGCAATGAACCTCCGGGTTCCTTAAAAGCCAGTAAGTAAGTACTACTACTACTACTACTACTACTACTACTACTACTACTACTACTACTAATAATAATAATAATAATAATAATAATAATAATAATAATAATAACAACAACAACAGGGAGCATCCTAAATTAAATGAAGCACGATCACTTAAAATAACATTTAAAGTAAATCTAATTTGTATATTAACTCTAAGTGAACTAAAACCCACGAATATGCATAAGTACCTTTCAGCACTACACCCATTTCGCTGTCAACTCATTCACTGAACTACGACACATTTCACTGATTCTATCCTGATTTCACTAACACTTCAAAAACATTTCACTGTTCAAATACTTTGCACTGCCACTATAAACTATAAAGCTTCATTGACAGAAACACACTTCACTTACACAACACACTTCACACTTCACTGACACAACACACTTCACTCTTCACTGACACAACACACTTCACACTTCACTGATACAACACTTCAATAACAAAATATTAATTACACCCTTTAAATAATGTGTATAATATACGAGTACTACCTTATATTAGTAAAGTCCTTAAGCCTATTTTAAATACATTTTTGGTTGTTGGTAAAGCCTTAGTAAGTCTGCTGGTAAAGCATTCCAGTCCCTGATAGTACGATTGAGAAGAGAAAACTTTCCAGTGTCCGTCCTCTGTCTTCTTTCCCTCAGTTTATAAGAGTGGTCGTTCCTTGAAGAGTAATTTGGCGGCTAAACCTATTTTTTATTTATCTCCAGGCAGGCCGAAATGTAGATGGGAGGTTAATATTAAAATAGATTTGAAAGAGGTGGGATATGATGGTAGACTGGATTAATCTTGCTCAGGATAGGGACCGAAGGCGGGCTTATGTGAGGGCGGCAATAAATCTCCGGGTTCCTTAAAAACCATAAGTAAGGATGATAATGATGATGATGGTGGCGATGATGATATGTTAATTATGTGTGGTAAGCACAATAAGCCTCAGGCTCCAATGTAAGCATGTGGGTTCCTCCTTCGTACAAAAGAGAGAGAGAGAGGGGGGGGGAGAGTAGGTAAGAAATAAGACATTTCGTTATGTTTCTTCACAAACATTTTTGTTCCGATAAATAATTTATAGTTTTTGTATTATAATACTTATTATGAATCTTGGTGCAAATCAGTCCTAGAAATTTGAAGTTACAAAGCATTTGTTAATTTTATTTTTAATGTACTGAAGATATTCTCTTTGCTACCTATTGTCGATCTCTGACGCCCTATTACCAGCAGTGATGATAGCGAAAGCCAAGTGGAATAGATAGACCTCAAATAAAATATGGTTCTTGTAATAGACACTATTATGAATCTCCTCCGCTATCATATCTGATAAATACTCTTAGCACGCATGCGCAGAGACGCTCGCCTAACAGGGAGGATCCTCTCGCTAACAGGGAGGATACATAAACGAGAATGCTCTGGAGGGGATGCTAACTGTATTTGGAGTGGCCAGTTTTGTTTGTTTACGTCAAACAGAAGGCAGGATTATTTTTAATTTGCACATAACGCTGCACTCTCAGCCTGTATTTTATCTGTCACGGAAAAAAAGAGAAAATAACAACGCAAAATTATTCAAACAAATGAAGACGCCTACACAGGAGAGAGTATAACAAAGGTCGGCAGCAAAACACAATCAAAATTCTCAGAGAAAAATGTAACATTTGTTCAAATATTATTTGGAAACAAGCTGAAGCCGTCTTTTAAGTAATAAGTAAACGGAAGGCAGAGATTACTTCATTTACTAAAACATAAGAGTAATGATGACCATAGATAATGCCATCAGCGGTTGTGATTTTGCTTTGAAATTTATGATCAACTTCAGTTACCACAAAAATTTCTGTAGGAAAAACCAAAACCTCGATTTTTATTACCTATTAGAATTCTTTCACGAATAACACTGGTCAACAATGATTTTGTTAAACGTACAGTAGTGGCAAAAAAAAAAAAAAAAAAAAGCCGGACCGACCCTTGTAGCTGATTTCAGAGCCTTGTTCACTCCAGAGCACGATAGACTGGCAACTAAGGCTTTCGTGGTTCGAATCCTGCCTGGGAAGGAGAAACTTTTTTTTGTTCCTTATTCAAATTTATTCCCAATACTTTTCGATTGCTGGTAAAATTCATGTTCTGGGAATAATAATTTAATTAAGTAGTAAAATATCGCTGCAATCGAAAAGTATTGGGAATAAATTTGAATAAGGAACAAAAAAAGTTTCATTCCCAGGCAGTCTTAGTTACCAGTCTATCGTGCTCTGGAGTGAACAAGGCTCTGTACTGAACTGGCATCCGCTCGGCAGGAGACCTATGGACAGGGAGGTTGAACTCGTCTGTGCATAGTCTACTGTCAGCAGCATGAATCCTGCTGAACATGTTATCACGTCTCTAACGCCAGAATATTAACAAATTTAAGCATACAGTGTTATTAATAATAATAATAATAATAATAATAATAATAATAATAATGATTTATTTAACCTGGCAGAGTTAAGGCCATACGGCCTTCTCTAACACTCAACCAGGAGTAAAACTGCGTTACAAAAAACACTACAAATTTGCAAAGTAAAAAAGGTATCCCCGTAACTTGCCATGAAGGCATTTGGGGGGCATGGAGGTAGAGCCCCATGCTTTCCATGACCTCGGCACTAGAATGAGGTGGTGTGGTCGGCACCACGCTCTGACTGCCTTTTACCCCCGGGGAAGACCCGGTACTCAATTTTATAAGAGGCTGAGTGAACCTCGGGGCCGTTCTGAAAGTTTGGCAACGAGAAAAAATCCTGTACACTACAATTTTACACACAAAACTGAATAAGATAATAATAATAATAATAATAATAATAATAATAATAATAATAATAATAATAATAATAAAATGTAAATAACAAGTAAAGTAGAAATCAGACATAATATATAACATACAGAGAGAAAGGAAAAAGCGTAATAAAATGTGAACAGCAGGTCAAAATAAATGAGACATACAAAGTATAAAAAATAAGACAATTATTGATAATAATAATAATAATAATAATAATAATAATAATAATAATAATAATAATAAAATAGTGCAGTACAAAGCATACAATGAATACAATATTTTTAGGCACACACAGTAAGGAAAATTATGATTATATATAGCTCAACTTATCACATTAGAGATATACAATTATCGGAAAAAATGAAAACAAAAATATAAAATAAGTTAAATACCACTAGAACATAAAAAATGTGAATACGAAAACGTAATGGAACACAAATATTTATTTAAACTAATATTAATTCTTTACTAGATACACCTACTGTAATTGTAATCGTTTTCGTAATTTTACTAAGCAGTATAACGCAAATAAAATAAGGGTAGAAAATTTTTTTTCTGGGAAATCTATTAGGTTTTCACCCTATTTTATGTGGGCATTTTTTTATCCTATAGACCGTCCCGGACGACTCTGAAAAGAACAGCACTTATACCCTTTTCACTTTGTATATTACATACCTACACACATGCATCTGATCAATCACGATGATATGTAATTATCCTATTTTGCGGCTCCCAAATGCCAGATAGATGCAACCCCAACCCCGGTTCCATCGCTCCGCTTGTTCCAAAAAGCCAGATCTTTCCAAGAATTCTTGTTTTGTTATTTAGAAAGAGTTCGTTTCATTACGCAAATTCTAAGCAGTGGCCATTCAACGTTGTTCCCTTCCCTAAGGTCCGCGGACAACACAGCCACGTGCCAACTGTAAACAAAATATGCTTAACTAATGACCTTAATGAGGGGATATTAAAGAGTCTGATAGCAAAAATAGTTTTCAAGCATTTCTTCTTCCAACAGTTAAACTAAAAACATTTATGATATCTTGCAATAAAACACTAAAATGCCGCATTCCAACTGCGATTTCCAATTATGATTAAGGTTACTGCCAACAATTAAAGCTCTACAGTATGTTTCGTAACATGTTGCACAGGCAGGAACAGTGGTGGCATCGTTCTGTTACTGGACTCTTCAGATATGGAGAATATTTCTAAGAAATTTCATACCGAACCTTCAACAAATGTGACAGGGGATTTTTTGATACCGTGCTACGTCCCAATACTGGCTGTTGTGTTCTCCATATTTTCAGTAGGACTACTTCCCACATATAAGATGTTTTTTTTTTTTTTTTTTTTTTTTTTTTTGGCGAAAACTCCTTTGATATAATATGGACTCGTTCCATAGCTACATTAAATGTAGCATTGTAAGAATGATGGTGTTTTCTCGACGGTCCGCAATCACTGCTCCTGTTACACATAAAATGTTGTTGTTATCTAATGCCGGGCTTTGGTAACGAAGCCATTAGCGTTCTTGCTCTCCAATATTTCTCTGTGGTGGATCCATCAGGTAGAACTTCACAGGTTATGAGATGATCTTAAGTCATTTCTTCTTCTTTGTTGCATAGAGGGCAATTTGGATTTGTGTAAATTCCTATTTTATTCAAGTGTTTGGCCAAATAATCGTGTTCTGTAAGCAGTCTGAATTTTGCTACTGCAGATTTACGTGGGATTTCTGGAATAATTTCTGTTTTTTTTTTATTAAAATGCTCCATTTTTTATCTTTGGCTTTGGTACATAGTGCTTGGTTTTGCTTGATTTTATATTTATTTTTAATTAGTCTTTTGATGGATGTAAAAGGTAGGCTTGTATTTGTATTCTGAATTAAATTGGATCCTTTTTTGGTAAGAAAGTCAGCAGTTTCATTTCCAGCAATTCCGCAATGTGCAGGTATCCATTGCAATTGAATTCTTTTCTGTAGTTTTTGAAGTTGTTGGTGCCCACTTAAAAAACGGTTACACTTATGCTAATTAACCTAATGGCAAATCCTTCAGATAAGTTTTCCGGAGGTAAAATAGTCCCCCATTCGGATCTCCGGGCGGGGACATCTGCAGGACGTCATTTACAGAACATCCTTAAAATTCTCCAATGGAACACATAAAATGTTAACTAGTGGCTTGTGCAGCAAATGCTGCAAACTAATTTCATTAGACGCACAAATAAAAATTTTTCAGATTTATTTTCAATGAAGAATACCAGACTTTTGAAAGTTATTTGCTTCCATAATAATGAAACATACAAACATACTCCCTTTGAATGGTTTTTCTTTATGCCAAATACTTTTTCTTGAACCTATCCATCTTCAGTTTTTGAGTTTCAACGCGGAAACGCAAGTAACAATGTCAGGACGATCAGTGGGTTTTTCATGTGGGAGTAAAGAAATAGCTATTTCAGGTCATTGTGGATTGTAGGTGAAAATTAAAAAAGTCAGGTTTGCTATCCTTTCGAACAATAGACATAGCATCTTGGTATAGCTGCTGCATGTAGAGCTTGAAATATAGAGGGTAAAATCATTTTATCCTGCTAAGAGATCTTGCTGAAATGATCGGGAGACTACAAAATTCTGTAGGCCTCTTATTTTATCAGTAAGTTATACCTTTTGGTTTTTCCTTAGGAACTGTAATTTTTGCGCTCTCTCGAGCCAATACTGAAAAGAATGACACATATAAATATTATATCTATATCACACCGCCATTAAGTATATGAAACAGACCCAACCCCAATATTATTATGCTATTAAGATCTAATTTAAGATATTCTGTACATTTACTTATATAACCCCAAAACATTTCACTTTAATATCATCAATATAGCATTAATATGTATAAATAATTAAAAATAGTCACATCATGGCATTAACTATAATAATATTTCGTTTCTAATGGTAATAATGTCATCAAACCACCTTAAGTTTTGTAGATATTAATATCCAATACATCAGAAAATTACACACCGCAGAATTAGACCTGTAAATTATTTTTAGCAAGTCTTCAAATTTTTAGTAACTAATTGAATTTGAACTTTAAATATGTCAGAAATCCTGCAGGTCATGGCCTTCGTGTAAGAACCTATTGTTTATTGTAGTGTGTGTTTTGTTTTATTCTGAAATTCAATTAGTTCTCAAAACTGACGAAAGATGGATTTTGGAAAATAGGAAAATTATGTATGAAAACTAACGCTTCACTGAAAGTTACTATTTTTCTGAAAATCCTTCGATGCCAAGCTTCAAAATGACGGGTCATTCATTAAAATCAGCCGTTTTCTCGTAATTCCCATTACCAGTTCAAATTATATATAGGCCTATAGATATTTTTTCTCATTTTTACCTTCAAGAACGACGTAGTCATATAAAAAAATGAGAAAATGTATTATTACAGTTTCTCAGCATGCAAACAAATCCACAGCGATTTCTATAGCGACCGCTGCCGCTAACATTTGAAATACAGATTCCATGGCTGTTTGGATTAGGGTGGAATTTGTGGTAGACAAGCCGGTTGCTTAAGAGTCTTTCTCGGCACTTGCCTGTTCCCCCCCCCCCCCATTATTATCATCCCATAATCACCCTTCACTCCATCCAGGGCCATGCTTCCAAAATAAATAGGGAAATGATGAAAAGTTGAGGAATTTTTGTTTAATAAAAAAAGTGTCAGAAGAAGAACAATTATTGTTTATATGCACCTGAAGTCTGACTAGTGTAATATGTTACTATTCAGCGATGTAAGCAATTTAGGGGGAAATGAACTGACCACCCTACCCCATTATCTCCCCATTTATCCACCCATCATAACCTAGATACACGATCACAACACTCCTCAATATTATCCATTCCCTCCCACCGAACATCCTCATATTCATCTTCTTTCACCGTGGCTGTTCCTCGACTTTGGAATTTCCTACCGAGTAATGTCAGGGACTGTCAGACATCAAATCAATTTAAGAATAGGCTAACGAGATATTTTTCTAACAATTATTGCCAACAATAATAGCTGTTTCAGGTTTCTCAATGTTTAATGGTTATATATATATCACAGATAAATATCCAAATTATCTCATTATTATTATTATTACTATTATTATTATTACTATTATTATTACCCTACTAATATTATTATTATTATTATTATTATTATTATTATTATTATTATTATAACTATTTCTTACCAGTGTTTATTATTGTCACACTAACATTAGTTATCCAATTTTCATTATTTACTTTCATGTTGTTTTATGATCTAGATATTAATGTAATAACTATGTAAGCAAATGTATTTAATTAGAATTAGAGTCTGGCTGGGCGGAAGAGAAGGCCTACTGGCCTTCGCTCTGCCAGATTAAATAAATAAATAAATTATTATTATTATTATTATTATTATTATTATTATTATTATTATTATTATTATTATTATCTCCGGCCTAGTTGCCTCAAAAATAGTGCCTTTTTGGTATCACTTGTTCAGGGCTGTCTTCGGACAGTTGACTAAACAACAACATCAAAATATATGGAACTTTTTAAATCCCATCCATTGCGTGACGTCACAATACTAGTTGGAGTCCATTTTCACAATACTTTCGTCGTATGAGATAGACTCATCCCATACTTTTATTTGTTTTTTGTAGATCCTCCCATCGTAGGATGGGCTCGCCCTATACTTCATATGCAGCAATGTAAGATAGTGTTTTCTCGACGGTCCGCTATGTCCAATTAAGAAGGTGGTCACGTCAAAAATATTAAAATGCAGTGCTTGGAATCTTTAAATTTCGAATAAACCTGAGTCATGTATATGCAAAGCCGGAGCATTGGGTCGGCAACACTGTAATTAACTGTCAAGCGGAGGCCTACGATACAAAAGCACGTGTTTGTGTTATGTCGATTTTCAATGTAAATTAACGTTATATCAAGTGTGTGTCGATGAAATTATGTTCGCGGTCGTACCAAACGTTCATTGTTGATGAATTATAAAGTAAGTGCGTGTTGGCGATAAAAGCAAGACATGCAAATAAAATGGTTGCAGTCTTCGGCAATTTTTACGGTTAATGATGACAAAGTCATTGACAATAATTCTTCTAGATATTAAATATTGTATAAACACAGTTTTATAGTCTTACGTATGGTTTGGGGTGTATCAGAATTCTAGCCAAATTGTTGGGTCTCGCCTGCTACATCTATACTAATAATAAATCTGTAGCCGAAATTTTTCTGGTAATTTTCGATTTTCCAAAAATAACTGGTCCTAACATATATAATTAACCACCCTGAAACCGAAAATCACTTTTTCCGAAATTTTTGTTTGTATGTCTGTCTGTCTGTCTGTCTGTTTGTTACCTTTTCACGCGATAATGGATGAACAGATTTCGATGAAAATTGGAATATAAATTAAGTTCGTTGTAACTTAGATTTTAGGCTATATGGCATTCAAAATACATTATTTAAAAGGGGGGTTATAAGAGGACCTGAATTAAATAAATCGAAATATCTCGCTTATTATTGATTTTTGTGAAAATTGTTACATTACAAAAGTTTCTTTAAAAATAATTTGCGATACGTTTTATTCCTTGAAAAATTTTTTATAGGACTGATATTTAATGAGATAAATGAGTTTTAAAATTGAAATAACTGCCATCTAAGGCCGTATAATGAAATAAAAAACAAATGACTTCGTCTATAAGAGGCCTTGGACAGCAAAAATCGAAAGGTTATGAAAGACAGCCTACAGAGAATGTTTGTGTATTTGTATGAAGTGATATCGGAAGCTAAATTAACCGATTTGGATAATTAATTATTATTTCACCATTGGAAAGTGTAGTTTCTCTAGATGGACATAATGCTATAATGTTATTACAGTAACTTCTGATATAATATAATATAATATAATATAATATAATATAATATAATATAATATAATATAATAATATAATATAATGTAATATTATATAATATAATTAAATTATTTGAAGGGTTCAGAACCATAGTGGGCCAAACGCCATTTACTGAATACGTAGAAAACAAGGGTTAAAATTAAGTTATTACCATAATTCAATGGAAACCTATAACAAGTAAAATAAAGTATACACATTAAATCTAAATGATGTCAATGTTCATTAAACTATGGATGCATGTAATAAAAATTAAGAAACATGTTAAAGGAATTGTCATTGCACCAATGATTGCTCTCTGGAGCAAAATGATCGCATTTTAATTATTTGGATGCAATTTAAATTAAGTAACATATTAAACGATTTATCCTTCTATCAAACACGAATGTTCCCTGGATCAAACGTTCTATTTTAATTATGTAATTACTTTATATTTATTTCTAACGGGTGCAGCGGAGCGCACGGGTACGGCTAGTATATCAATAAAGTTACGCCGTTGGTTTTCAAGTTCATTGTAAACAGCTGTTTTGTGATCCCATAAATGTTGCCGTTTTGTTGAAGATTCGGAATGCCTGCTATATATCTATAATCTGCAGATGCATACACTCGCTTTGTTGGTTTTCATGATTTGTTCATTAATATTAATTAATTATATTAATTTACTTTTGTAAATAATGACGTAAGCTGGCTCCAAATGGTTTAGGAACGAAAGTATTTTAGCACTGAGATATTTGTTTCATATTTTCATTTTTTTAAAGAAATTTCATATTTTTGGCCACATTTTCTTCGTGTTGTGCCGATTTCTAGATATGATCGTGCATTCCACGCACAGTTTAAATGTCGTCTTGGGAATTGCGTACACTAGGGCAGAAAAGTTATACGAACTAGAAAACGAAGTTGTTTGAGTAACAATAACCTATGGTCGAACAACAGTCTGTCGTTTTGAGGACGAGATTTATAGTATATGCATACAACATGGTGTGGCGTTAAAAAAGAGCCCGTCTCTCTCTATAGGTTTAATAAAAACATTTCCAGCTAATTATACACACACAATGGTAGATTACAAGACTGAAAACAAGGGCAAGAACAAAAAACAAGACTCTGTTTGGGAGCTCATTAGACATGTTGTTCTCTAAGACATATATTACGGGATTATATAGCTCATAGCTCTTGGGAGTGCGACACCAGAAGATGTCCTGTTAACCTTGGACGGGCGAGTTCAAGAAGGCTCTTGTTGCCTGGTTACTACAGTTCGACTCAACTCGATTCATTTGTTTTAATGCGCCGTCCACCTGCGCATTTTCAACAAGTTTGAGACATAATTCTCATTTTAATATACTGTAACTGCGACAAATAAAGTTAGGCATTCGCATCTTTGTGATGAGGGTACTAAGGAAAGGCTCTGATAAATCCAAAGAGATTGCATATAAATCAATAGTACGTCCAGTAATGGAATATGGTGCTGCATGTTGGGATCCTTACAGATTAGAACATATTAAGACACTGGAAAAGATTCAAAAACGGGCTCTCAAGTGTTGTCGTAATAATTCACCATTAAAATGGGACACACTCACGGACCGGAGAGCGCGAATTCGATTATGCTCAATGTTCAAAACGTACAGAGGTGAGCCTGCCTGGAGAGAAATAAAAAATAGGTTGCAGCCGCCAAATTTCTCGTCAAGGAACGACCACTCTTATAAATTGAGGGAAAGAAGGCAGAGGACGGACACTGGAAAGTTTTCTTTTCTCAATTGTACTGTCAGGGAATGGAATGCAAACTTACTAAAGGCTTTACCAATAACCAGAAATGTATTTAAAAATAGGCTTAAGGACTTTACTAATAGACGGTAGTATATTATACACACTACTTAAAGGTTGTAATTGATATTTTATTATTTGAAGCGTTGTATTAGTGAGGAAGTGTGTTGTGTCAGTGAAGTGTGTAGTGTCAGTGAAGTCTATTGTGTAAGTGAAGTGTGTTGGTGTCAGTGAAGTGGCTGTGCAAAGTATTTGAACAGTGAAATGGTTAGAAGTGTTAGTGAAATTAGGTAGAATCAGTGCAGTGAGTGAGTTGACAGCGAAATAAGTGTAGTGCCGAAAGGTACTTGTGCAGGTATGAACCTGTCACACTCGTGGGTCTTAGTTCGAACTTAGGGTTAAGATACAAATTAGATTTACTTTAAATGTTATTTTAAGTGACCATGCTTCATTTAATTTAGGATGTTCCTTATTATTATTATTATTATTATTATTATTATTATTATTATTATTATTATTATTATTATTATTATTGTTTTTATTAGTTGTGTTTATTATTGTCATTATTGAGTGTAATTAGTTACCACTGCCACCGGGTATAGGCTAGACCCATTTGCAATGTGAATAAATACATACATACATACATACATACATACATACATACATACATACATACATACATACATACATACATACATACATACATACATACATACAATACTAATTACGTCACACATTTACTATCCAATTCAATTTTAGACATGCGCATCTTCTCTACCCAACGAACAGTAGACTCAACCCCTTATGACACGATAATTGAAGACCTCGGTGCAAAAACCGGTCAATTCCAGAAATGAAAATTTTACAGGATATAAAAAAAAAAACTTTTCACAAAAATTGAATGTGCATCAATTTCAAACTGATTTTTTACACAATAATGGAGGAAATTAATAGTTTTTTTTATACGATTACCAATTCTTGTTAGTTCTCTTTCGTTGATAGAACTTTTTTAAACGGTGAACTTGAATGTTTTTGTCCCGAAAATATAACAGATTTCTTTGTCATGTTTGAACTTCATTTATTTCTTGTTTGAAAACAAATCTACGAAACTTACTTCAGTCTCAGGTGAGTTCCCTTTGTGGGGTCAATTTTTATTTTATTTTATTGGGTTATTTTACGACGCCGTATCAACATCTAGGTTATTTAGCGTCTGAATGATATGAAGGTGATAATGCCGGTGAAATGAGTCCGGGGTCCAGCACCGAAAGTTACCCAGCATTTGCTCGTAATGGGTTGAGGGAAAACCCCGGAAAAAACCTCAACCAGGTAACTTGCCCCGACCGGGATTCGAACCCGGGCCACCTGGTTTCGCAGCCAGACGCGCTGACCGTTACTCCACAGGTGTGGACATGTGGGGTTAATCAATGGATATATATTATACAGGATGTTTCAGAAATACTTTGACAAATCTTGGGGGCATCTTCCTCACACCAAAACAATAAAGAAAGTTCATATAAACCAGAGTGCTGCATTGGAGTTAAATCGCTCGTTTGAACTCGGTCGAATGTCGTACCCTCGAGTGATATAGATCGGTCGTGATGCGCTCGTAATAAATAGAAGCACAGTACAAGGTCATCTCACCAACATGTCTTATCTTGTATGGAAGGCGACAGATAAGATACACATATGTTTTGCTCACACGGTAAAAATAAGGCTTTATTTTCTGCGTTTATGACAAAGGTCTAATGGAACATACCAAAACAGGAACATGGAGTTATAAATAAAATAGTATGAAAAACTTCGATATACAGTTATTATTGCTAATTAATAATTATTCAATACTTATTTACCACATATATAATATGATAGGTCCACACATAGTGTTCCGCCTATATACTGCGACAATATAGAAACGTTTTACAAATATTATTGATATAGCAGTAGATTAATAACAATATTAGTACAGAGATAACGTCACAGAAAATATAATAAAACGAATAATCATGCTGCACAACTGTTACAGACGCAAAGATTGATACACTAAGTATCACAAGTAAGAATCCCACACATCACTCTTCATACCTTCTTTAGCACTTAACTTGTATTCCTTGTTGAGCAGTTTCAACTTCACTACATCTTTTAGCTCGCTCTCCATTTTTGACACTGTACTTCTTGCCAGTAACAAGAACGAATGCCTAACGCTCGGCTTATACCGTTCAAGGATTTATCGCTCGCACAATTTTACCCATCATGCATGTGCGCTACCTATCGGATTATGCTATGAACTACTTGGTGCTTGCGCGAAAACGTCCGATGCAGACCTCTGATTATAAACATAGGCTATGTCCGAAAATTCTTAGTTTTTTAGTTGTTAATGAAAGAATTGTCAGCTTGGTAGCAAGTGTTGCAACAGTAATCAATTCAGAAACTCATAATAAATGTTCAAAATGTTCTCCCATTGCTTCCACACTCGTTTCTGCACTCTCGTTAGCCACGGAATTGATGTGTGAATCTTGTTTCGATTATCGATTGCATTGTTGTCTAGGGACTAGGCCTCGTGGAATGAGGACGCAATTATGAAGTAATTAACGAGAAGGCACCGCCTTTGTTAAATTTAAGTTTAGGGAGTATAAACAGATGTAAAAAAAATATCAACATTTTATTTCAAATCACAAAAATTCTTGTACTTCCAACTACGCTTAGTATAACAATCACGAACAGTGTAATCTTTCCACGCAATTACAGAAATTCGATGAATGCCCTGCCCCTTATATCGCAGCAACAGTAGCCTTCGTATTAATTCATGTAGCCAAGATCTTCCTCCTTAGCCTATGGACATATTCTCTAAAGAAAACGGACATACAAAGAATAACAGCTAATTAAATTAGATTCATGAGAAAATAGCACGATACGTAATGTTCGCCAAAAACAAAATTAAGATGTAGAAATTCTGCAAGTTAGATCAAAGATTCATTTCCTACATGAATAGGTATAATTCATAGCTGGTTGTAGTTAACTTAAATCTACAATCTTTATACTCTGGAAACAGCCTTCAAACCAAGTAACACAAATTCCACTTCACACATCGTCTCTGTATTCCTCATCTTTCACTGTTGCTACCCCTCGTCACTGGAACTCTCTGCTGCCTGAAGTCAAGGGCTGTCGAACATTGAAATCTTTCAAATCCAAGTTAGAAAATTATCTTATGACGAGTTGCCAAACTAACTTACTATTATGACAAGTGTTGTATTGCATGTTTCCACGTATTCACATTTTTTTATGTTCTAGTGATATTTAACTTATTTTATATTTTTGTTTTCATATTTTCCGATAATGGTATATCTATAATGTGATAAGTTCAGCTATATATAATCATAATTTTCCTTACTGTGTGTACTTAAAAATATTGTATTCATTGTATGCTTTGTACTGCACTATTTTATTAGTACTATTTGTATTATTATTATTATTATTATTATTATTATTATTATTATTATTATTATTATTATTATTATTATTATTATTATCAGTAATTGTTTAATTTTTTATACTTTATACTTTGAATGTCTCATTTATTTTGACCTGCTGTTCACATTTTATTATGCTTTTTTCTTTCTTTCTGTATGTTATATATTATGTCTGATTTCTACTTACTTGTTGTTTACATTTTATTATTATCTCATTCAGTTTTGTGTGTAAAATTGTAGTGTACTTTGTAAATTTGTAGTGTTTTTTTAACGCAGTTTTACTCCTGGTTGAGTGTTAGAGAAGGCCGTATGGCCTTAACTCTGCCAGGTTAAATAAATAATAATAATAATAATAATAATAATAATAATAATAATAATAATTATTATTATTATTATTATTATTATTATTACAAATTCAACTCCGACAAAAAGAAATAGGTACCGAAATATGAAGAACAGGGTTTCTTTTGACGTAGAATAACGAGTATGGGAATCCGTTTCGAGATCCGCCGTGAAACAAAAAGTGACAATTATGCTTACTGTAACAACACTATGAGCCACACCCGAATGCTAATGAAAATGGCTGGCCTACACAGATGCTTCACTGCACAACACGAGGGAAAAGACTTATTGGAAGACGTCACGAGAGATGGTTGGAGACCGCAACAGGCCACTAGGCCCACTATTTGAAAGGATCTTTATTTTTTCTGTAACATAATTTCTGAACCATCCTGTACATTGATTCGGAATTACAGTGACTCGTCTCTCTTGACTTGTTAACACTGCGTTTCGTTTATGTTCACACCATTTATATGTTTGTGTGTTTCCGTGTTTCCACTTTCAATGGGATAGATTTACAAATATTACAGTGCGTCTGCCAACATCCTGTGTCAATCCAGCCATGTATTCTTTATGAGTTATAATGGGATATCCAGATATTAGGTGTTACAGAGTTTCATTTTCTTTATTTCAGCACACGGGTAACCGATGAATCAAACTTCGTACTTAACGCAATGCCCTCGTTTCTGCGGAACATAGGTTTGTGCCTCAAAATAGACTTTCCCAGAAAAGAGAGAATTTAAAATATAAAATAATCCTTTATATAAGATAAAATGTACAGACCGATGGCAGTTCTCTATTCGAGCAATGAGAAAACTGGCGGACAGATACGTCAATCAGGAAACTACACGTGTCATCTGTTAATGGATGTACGTCTGACGTAGATTAAGTGCAATTTGGAGACATCATTTATTAACAAGCTGCTATGCTTAGCCGATCACTCCCTCGTCAGATTCATGCATGAGTCTTGGTTCCCTCGAAGCAGATGTTTCAATATTGAGGGTGTAAATATTGTATTTATTGCTGTAATTCGAGTAGAGAAGTTTTATGCAATCATTTGGATATCCTTAAACCCCTGTCTATTTTTTAACTAGCACTAGTCGCACGTACATGAATCGTATGTTAGAATCGGGCTTAAGACATCCACATCCTTCCATTGCCAATGTCACGTTCGTCGTCTAAAATACGTTAGTCCAGCGTTTCTCAGACTATGGTCCGCGGACCACCTGTGGTCCTCGAGGTCTGCTCTTGTGGTCCTTCTAAAATGGCAGAAGAAAAAATAAAATTCAACCAACGAATTGCGTATCAATCTATAGCTGAAAATCTCAGAGTGACACATGGCAATCGCCTTTCACTTTTTCTCCCAGTACTGACATTTTATGAAATTTATTACCCTATCCGTCTACTGACTTCCCACTCTACTCTCAACAACAAAAGAGGGATTTAAAGCACTGTGAATGTGGTGTTTCTCGTCATCTTTTCCCTGCACTTCTGGCGCCGCTCCTGTAACCCAGCAAGGGTCCACCCGAATTCATAACAGAGAACCGAACTTTTTCATGTATTTATGACTTTCTTTATAGTTTTGCCGACATCCAGTCTGCACCTTGAAATGGTCACGTACTGTACGTCTACAGCAATAATGCAGCTCTGGGGTCACAATTTGAAACTTATTTTCCGTGTAAATACGACGAATTTTCATGGGTTCGTGATCACTTTCATTGCGATATTGAAACTAACAAACTTTCATTGAGTGAAAGAGAATAGTTAATTGAACTCTCGAATGAGACCGGACTTGAAATGAAATTCCAAGCGGAAGGTGTGGTTAATTTCTGGGCCTCATCACAAGTGAAAAAAGAATACAGTGAACTGTACAATGGTGCTTTAGAAATTATAATTCAGTTTGTTTCTACGTATCTGTGTGAGAAAGGGTTTTCATCACTAACTCTAATAAAAACAAATTAGGCTACCGAAATCGACTCGATGTATGTGACAATCTTCGACTTAAGCTTACCAGCATACGTCCAAATATAGGATAAGTGTGCAAGAATCAGCACGCTCATCCATCTCATTAATATGAGTTCCAACATTTATTTATTTTCCTTTTTAGTTAATAAATTAAAGATTATCCAAACTCTAAAAGTCTTGAATTACTAAGAAACAAAAATGAATTTTCTTCTATGAACATTAGCTTAATTAGAATAATTTCAAGGGAAAAATTGTTCCGGGGCCGGGTATCGATCCCGGGACCTCTGGTTGAACGTACCAGCGCTCTGCCAACTGAGCTACCCGGGAACTCCACCCGACACCGTCTCAACTTTTCCCTTTATATCCACAATTTTTCCCTTGAAATTATTCAAATTTGTTTACAGGAAGCTTTATCTGAAAGACTAGATTTACATAATATATACGTCACTGTGTACGTTAAAGGAAAAACCGCAATTCCAAGTCACACAGAGATTGTGTGCACTCGTTGTGGGTCTCTGGCGTTTCGTCAGCCCACGCGAGTTGTGTGGATATGAAGGGAAAAGTTGAGACGGTGTCGGGTGGAGTTCCCGGCAGAGCGCTGGTACGTTCAACCAGAGGTCCCGGGATCGATACCCGGCCCCGGAACAATTTTTCCCTTGAAATTATTCAAATCTGCTTTACAGGAAGCTTTACCTGAAGGACTAGATTTGCATTAGCTTAATTAGTTAATACCAATATAAAATTAATTTAATTTAATTAATTAATTCTATTTTCAAATATAAGTACATTGATATTAAAATATATTACAAAAATGATAAATTTGCTTTCGAAGGGAACAAGAGTAAGGTGGTCCGCGGAACTGTTCTGACTTAAAAAAGTGGTCCCCACTTCAAAAAAGTTTGAGAAACGCTGCGTTAGCCCATAAAATACATTGATACGGCCCCAAATTAAACCAAGACTTTCTGAAGAATGTAATGCCAGTGAATTGATGAATGGAAGGGAAATAAATTAAAAGGTACGCGTGGTGCCCTCACAATGAAGTTGTCTATGCAGCTCCAAGTTTGTTGGCCACTTGTCTTACTTCAATTTTCGTCTTTACCTTTGAAGGAACAACAGAGAAGGGGTAAAATCGAAAACAATATATGTAAAGTAGTACCTAGCAGTGGCGGTTCCTCGGGGGAGGGAAGGGAGGAACGTCCTCCTCACATTTTTCTTCTTTTGAAAGTAAATATCAAATAAAATATGTGCCTTGAAATTCAAGGAAGATTCGTTAAATTTTTAAGTTCAAATCTATCAGAAAACCTCGGTTGATCGAGTTTTAAACGACGCGCACTCATGTGCTGCTAGAAAACTGTGAGAAAGATGCGAGATTGTCTGTGTGGAGGAAAGTCAATCCATTCCTCCTTTACTGCAGTTAACACACATAGACAACAGCGCGCTAGCGGCCAGAGAAAGAAGCAGAGTTTTAAAGCAGGTAAATGAACGGAGAGGGAGGAGATCCTCCTCTGAATCAGCGCATGGGCGGGAAATAGAAACCGACTGGTCGTGCAGCAAGCTCGCTACCGCTGCCACCTAACGATCTTGCATTCAACCAAACTATAACACATCTAGGAGGAGGCACAATAAAACAGTTTTAACGCAACGCTATGAAAGACACGATATAAACTTTTTTTTAATTATAAATAAAAAATATTATTCATTGCACTTTATATAGGCTACTATTCATGGTTTGAAACTTTCAAGGATATTTGAAAGTTAAAGTCGGGTTTATATAAAACAAGGAGGGAAGTAGTTCTACGTTAGTATCGCAGATTTTTTTGGCCCCTGAAATTCACTTCCATTCATTGTGTACTAGACAGGGCAATAGCCAAGTTGTCAGTTTTGTACAAACATATTTGAAATTGAAAGTAGGTACTCCAAACTACATTATTTTTAACATAAAAATTGGCCACGGCAACTTTGAACAATAATGATAGTATGACTTTACAAGAACTGATATTCTTCAAAAGCATGTGATACTGAACTTGTAAAATGTACATGTGGCAACATAGACCACGTGAGTGGGTGCAGTGTTCTCGCTTTCCTCAGATTATTTCCCATTCCCATTTCCGCGGTTCCGGTTACGTGTTAGTAACTAGTCTCTTCCAACACGTGTGATGCTGTAGTGTGCTCGAAAAATTCTGCGAGGTGAATTTCCTTGTAATTGTTAATTTGTGCAATTATTCAACTATGAATGGAAGTGAAAACATATATTATGGAAAATTTACGAAACTCAGTTTACAAGGGCAGATTATTGCTATACAGAAGGGAAGGTCAACCCCAACACTACCTGGTCTTACATGTATGCATGTAGGCTAATTTGTAGCATGCTTCATTCAAGAAGGTGTCATTTCGTCCTATTACCTTCTTTCCTCCTCTTAAGAAATACGCAGGAGCCGCCACTGTTACCTAGGTATATACCATAGGAGGAAGAGAAATACGACAAGCGCGACTATGGTCCGTCCCAGGAATCTGTAGAGTAGAGAGACGAAATTAGACCTCTGCGCAATTGATAGGCCTATATGGGAGGGCTAGGACCGACAACCGCTATGGGGGGGGGGGAGGTATTGGGTGAACGAAGCTACCTATCGCTTGCTGGGAGTGGATCATTTTTATATGTACTTTCTATGACGAGCATCTTACTCCTTAGCGGCCTCGAGTTGATGCTGTCCGCAATACACGCTGACACAGATAGACTCCGCCCCAATATGCGCCAAGTCACCCTACAGAATACTGGGACGGACCACAGTACCATTTAAAAATAGACAGGGGTTTAAGGAAATACAAATGATTGCATAAAACTTCCATACTCGAATTACAGCAATAAAATTCAATATTTCCTTTACTATAGGTATTTTTATATTCATGTAGCATATATATGCTGTATAACTACAGTAGCGTGCAAATTAATCCGAACACGACATATTTTTACATTTTCTGTCATTGTTGGCCTCACAGCTGCTCATACCACTTTAATTGACATCTGTAATACGTGTAATTGCATTGTGGAAGGTCTGTCGTTATTATTTTTTTTTATAATATGTGACATTTTGCCTGTCGTTTTGTACTTATAAGCATTTCAGTTGTGTTGAAGACTTAATACTGCAATCCTGTGTACATTCTGTCGTCTTCACAAATGGATACAACTCCACGAAAACGGTCTAAAATTATAACATTAGCAGAGCATTCTTCTATGACACAGAGGCAAATTGCTGCAGAATGTCACATCGGTTTGGCTACTGTTAATTCGATCATAAAACGATACAGGGAGACTGGATCCATCACACCCCAGAAAAAAGGAAACTGTGACCGGAAAAGGAAGACTTCACCTGCAGATGATCGTTTAATTATCAGGAAAAGTAAATTAAATCCTAGACTAACTGCTGTCGACTTAACCCGCGAGTTAATGGCTACCACTGGGGCGAATATTCACGTCACAACAGTGCGGCGTAGGCTTTTGGAAGCTGGACGAAGGGTTCGTAAGCCTATTAAGAAGCAACTGCTAACCCCTGTTATGTGCAAAAAACGCTTAATGTGCGCAAAATTACATCAACACTGGACAGTGAATGACTGGAAGAATGTGCTTTTTTTCCGATGAGTCTCATTTCGAGGTCCACGGCCACCGTGTTTCTTACGTACGGAAAGGATCCGAAAAAGTAATAGCAGCTCATCTCCAACAAGCACCCAAATACCCCCCTAAAGTAATGTTTTGGGGTTGTTTTACACATGAAGGGCCTGGAGCATTAATACTGTACCTATCAAGGGAATGATGAATTCTGACAAATATATTCACTTATTGGAAACCAGAATCGTACCAGAGCTGCAAAAATCATTTCCGGATGGCAGAGGTGTTTTCCAACAAGACCTGGCACCATGCCATACGTCTCGAAAAACTACAGAATTCTTCAACAAGAAGAATATTCAGGTACTCCCCTGGCCAGGCAACTCACCCGACATCAAACCCATTGAGAACTTGTGGTCAATTTGCAAAAGAAGAATGCAAAAAATGGACCGTTCTACAAAGGAGATGATGATTTCTGCCCTCATTGGTGTATGGTTTTGCGATGAAGAAATGAAGAATATTTGTGGGAAATTAGTGGAATCCATGCCAAATCGTCTCAGAGCTGTTATTAGAAACAAGGGAGGCCACATAGATTACTGAGGTATGTCTTAGATCCTTTTTTATCCCGTTTGAGTGTGTTTGCATAAGTAATTACGTTGTTCGGATTAATTTGCACGCTACTGTATAACTAGAGTGGAATTTAATTGACTAATTACACGATTAGAAGAAATATAATAAAATATTAACAGACTTACGAAAATAATAATAACCTGTCTTCAAATGTATTTTTGTACCATCTCATCATTACAAAATAATATTCCGGTAGATGGCAGTAGTGTGCTATGATTTGCTGTTCTCTTGTTACCAATTATCTCAACTATACATTATACAATCTTCATTGAACTCTACAGACAGTCACTAGTGAACAACGCTTTGTTGATTCAATTTCATTTTTATTAAAACAGTTGCATTCCACTTCAGTTATCAATATAGGCTATATTAAACAATCTCTGATACGTGACTATCTATAATCCCATACAGCAGAAGTTATAACTAACGTAAATAATATAAACAAGATAAATGATAGAAAAGTTGCAATTAATGATGATGAAATAAACATGAATCATTTTGAAAGGTACAATTATTGAAAGTTGGCAAGACGCAAATGCTAGGGAGGTGATAAAACCAAATCCTAGGAGGTGATAAAATTTGTCGAATAAGCAGCCATGATTGGTTGAAACGTGTTGTTCCGTACCGTTTTATTGGTCAAAAGTAGTATGACGTAGTGAAAGTGTAACCGTCATTATAAATTATTACTATAGTCCCGTCGCTCTAATTTCCGGCAGCCAATCACGTTGTAGGTCGGCTACATTTAAACGTGTGCGTCTTGTGATTCGCTGATGAAGTTGTTATGCATTTCATAAGGCTGGATAAATACTTAATGTAATCGCCCGCCATTTTGGCTCTTTCGTTGGTGTTCGCAGAAAGCACACGAGGACATTATTTGCCGCTCAATTATTTGCTGAATTACTGTGCGTTTGATTTATTATCATAGGAGCTACGACATGATAATGTTTAACGGTGCGGCAAATAGATCCCTCGTATGGTAGCTCGGCAACGAAAGAACAAAAATGGCGAACGATACTACCTACCTAGACATTACAGAGCTTTGACTTCCTAAGACGTAAGCAAAGAGGAGGAGTCACGCCGGGAATAACAGCGTCGCGACTATATATTTTAATAGGGCTTATTTATATTCACATAAAATTGATTTCTTAAGTCAAAAAGTAGTATTAGAAGTATTTACAGTGTACCCATAATAAACTCTTAAAGTTAAATTTTTATAGCATTAATGACATGTACTAAACCATAGAGACAGCTTATCTTATTTTTATACATCTTGATTACACAACTTTTAACACTGTATCACTTCTGAATATGTATGATAAGAATTTTCTTGTGTTAAATTTTAACGTACCTTGTTAACATGTTTCGACCTATTTTCGGTCATCTTCACAACTGGTCGTTGGTGGTCTTGGCGCCTCTTGTTTCCTGTGTGGGTGCGTTCGTAGTGCAGAGTCAAAGAGTGTATGTGTTTTGAAATTGAGTTGTGTGCCGAGAATATCGTTGGTGTGCGTTTTCGTGTGTCTGTATATTTCATATTGTTCTAGTGTGTTCAGTTTCTGGCTTTTTGGTTGGATGTGCAGTATTTCCATGTCTGTGTTGATGTCTCTGTATGTGTGGTTGTCATTTGTGATGTGTTCTGCACATGTGGAGGTGTTTTGTAATTTTGTTATGGCTGTGATGTGTTCTTTGTAACGTGTTTGAAATGATCTGCCTGTCTGTCCTATGTAGAAGTTGTTGCAGGTGTTACATTTGAGTTTGTATACGCCTGTGTGGTTGTATTTGTTTGTTTGTGTGTTGAGATGTTTTTGTAGAGTGTTATTTGTTCTGTATGCGATGTTGTAGTTTAATTTCTTGAATGAGGTTGCAATTTTATGTGTGTTTTTGTTTTCGTATGTTTAGTGTGATGTATTTTTTGTGTTCTTGTGTTTGTGTTGTATTCTTCTGTTTTTTGTGGTTTTGTTTTGTCTTACGTATTATGTTGTCTATTCTTTTTATGTTACAAAGAATAATTCTAGTGTACTATCGATAAAAGAAACTGCATCTTTCTCTTTGGATATTCTATAAATAATTTTATTTTAGTATACATTTTGAATGGTAATTGAAGAAACAAAAGTATCAAAGAGAATGTCTCATAACATGACAAAATAACTTTATCGTCACGAAACATGCAACACACACAGTCTTAATAACACGGTATTCCATTCAATACGTGTCAGAGTTTTATTCGAATTAATTTATCGAAAGCTTTTACATAGTCGATAAATGCTATGTGTGGTTTATAAAATAGTTCAACAGAATACATTGACTGGAGGACTGGGATACAAGCGGCTGGCCTATTATCGCATAGAGACGTCATAAGAAGAATCCAGCTGCCTTCAGATCGAGTCACGACTTCTAACCCACCCGGATGAAACCTACATAAGAACTAACAGTGCCGAAGTCAATATTCTTTGTGCTACATCCGTCTCCAACAGATCACGGGTCAGTCAACGAGCCTACTACACCGCATTTATGGTACTGTTTAAATGATAATAAAGGTCGTTCACAGCAAAACTACTTTCCCGTATCCTAATCAATTCATGTTGAAAAGATAACAAACGTTCTATGGAAATCGTTCAGCAACTCTTTACATGAACATATCGTGTTTTTTTTTTAATTGGTTATTTGTTCAGCAAATGTGGATATGGAGAAGAACGGAGCATGTGAAATAAGAACGCAAAACAAGAAATGACGCTATCCTAAAAGAGTGGGTGAAGAAAAAATAATACTGAAACAAATCAGGAAGAGAAAAAGAAATTAGCTGGGTCACTGGCTGAGAAGAAGCTACCTACTAAAGGATGCAATGAAAGGAATTGTGAACGGAAGAAAAGTTCAGAAAAGAAGAAGATATCAGCTGATACGTAGATAAGATTAAGATTATATGGATCGTATTCAAAGACTAAGAGAAAGGTAGAAAATAGGGAAGATTGGAAAATGCTGGGTTTGCAGTGAAAGACCTGCCCTTGAGCAGAACACTATGAATGAATGAATGAATGAAATTCTGCATCAAGGTGAGGGTTTGATGACACTGAAAAACTGTTTAGTTATGTGGATTTATTGTATTTTATTTAGTGGCATATTAATATAGACAAAATCATTAATTTCTAAAGACTGACTTTGTAAACAATTTATGTGAACCTGCTCCAAATGGCTTATGAACGAATATTTTAGCATTTAAATATTTATTTCATATCTTCGTATATTTTTAAATGTCATTTTGAGACATCACATACTCCGTTCATATAAAACTCAATAGCTTAGTCTACCATGTAACGCCAAGATGAACCTCTGAAAACCTTTACTGCACACCATTCGTGAGTATTAATTATTTTAAAGTTTTTCAGGCTTTAATCACTTAATTTTTCTTCAAAATTCTTAAATAGTAATATACGTTACAAGAGCGGTATGTTGACGTTTTCATGGGCGAGGAAAAGATTGAAAAAGCGAAACGTAGTTGAGCTTTTTTAATTTTCGAGAACATGAAAACAAACATACCGCTCGTGCATCGTACATTATTTTGTGCGAAGATCGTTTATTACATACCTACAGACGAATTTCTAATTAGTTGCAATGAAATCTCCATCTTGGTTTCTGTTTAATGACGCCAACTTCGGAACACCAAAATATCTTTCTTCAACATTGTTGATGTAAAATGTTTTCTGTGTTTACTATACTCCAGCAGGCCGTGATATACGTCTGTCTCCCCCCCCACCCCAGTCTATAAATGCGAACTTAAAACAAACGGTAAGGTTATGTAATGATTTATTTTTCATTTTAATATTTTAACAATATTATTTATATAACATATTGCAGTAATAACATCGGCATCTGGAATCTCGTTGATTTTTTCACGGCTTCCTTAATGTTACTTGTATCAGGAATGCAATAAGTTTCGTGGAGTAGTAGACTTTACTTAATTTTTGCAAATATTTAAAAACAATAATTAACATTGCAATTTAGGTGAAATTGCAGTGGTAAATTTCCAATTTATAATTATTACTATGTTAAAGGTCTCTAAAAATAATATGTTAAAAGCCTAAAGCAGTAAAATGAATGTCGCGCTTAAGCGGTAAGAAGAGGGAAATTGTTATGTGCGTTACGTTGGGAATACTGAATGTGGTATTTCACACTTACCGCGTATTGGTTCTGTGCGGAAAACAAGCAAATACGCACGATCTCGCACAAACATCTTTTACATTATAACTATATTTACTGGAATGTTTTTTTTTATCTGAATGTTATTTTAATATTATGTACGCTATTTAACCCCTTAAAAAAGCAAGCAAGGTAAAACTTTTACTTGTGTTTTATATGTGTTTTGTATCTTTATATTTTTCACCTACGTTCAATTGTACAGGGACATCATTTTATTTTTACTAACATTTTTAATATTAACCTGTCTATACCTTTAGAGAACCGGAAACACCGCTTGCTCCCCTCTCCAAGACTGGAGTTCGATGATACTGGCGTAAAACACAAATCACTCTACTAGGTATAGGAAGGAAGAAAAGTATTCATCCATTTACGTAAACTAGGAAATATCGCGATTTTGAGTTTGATAATTTTCATTAGGTTTTTCTTTAATCAAAGTACAGTACTGTATTAAGAATAAGTGTTTTTACTCACGAAGTGAGTTATCCATGCAAACGTATTCATTATGCAGTGTATACTGTCTACAGCACATTAGCGTACAATATAGAGAAAGAAGTTAAATTGAAAAATAATCATAATATGAATATTTAAACACAATTTTGAACATGGTGGCCGTTCATTTCGATACAGGCTTCAGTTCTTTTGTGCATATTATCGCACTATAGACTATTGCATCTAATTCCAGTTGCCAGTTTCGTCCTTCGTACTAGTAACTCATGTTGAAATAATTCTGTACCTACTCTACGTACTGTAAATTCAATCTTCACTTCTGCCCGACCCGAAAATATAAAATTACTCAGACATGCTATCTACTGTCCGTCCAAGTGGTTATGCCGCAGGATTGTAGAAAGGGAGGAAATCACGTGACAGTTAATTACTTAACGAGGCCCTTTTATTTAAGTTAAATTAAACAGCTGTATAATATTACGTAAACGCCCAATTCCTAAGAGAAATTAATGTTTTCAGAAAAGAGCTAAGACAGCCCAGCTATTACAGAGGGGCGAGCAGAAGCAGGTGGGGGAAATCGGGATGCGACGTAGGCAAACGGACAGTACCTGTGCGAAAATATGATTCAATATTTCGTCACTGGAAAACGCGAACATATTTCTGGAACGTACTATACTCAGTAACTCAGTATTGCTTACTATCTGCGGTCTTGGTTCTGTGTGGAGTTGGAACTTCCTTAGTAGAAGGGGTGGGAGTGAAGTACATTCAAAAACTCAGGTACAATAAAAATTGAAGTAAAAATAAAATGATGTCCCTGTACTTCTTTTGTTGGTAATATTTCACCTGAAGATGACTTGCATAAAAAGTCGAAAATATGTGCTTATTAATATATTGTAATTTGATGTATCAGAATCTATTTCTGCTGCCTTAACCTGATAAGTGATTGACTGAAAATAAAAAACCAAACTATTTGATATTATTATTCATATATTTTGCCAAAAGATTCCGTATTTTGGCAAAATTTCCGTCTTATTGTTCCGTCGCAATGACAGCCGCTCAGCAAGCCTACTTTCCCGCATCACAGGTAATGAATTCTGACTCCAATTCTGTAACTAGTGAACACTAATCAAGAGCTCCTCGCACCGTTGGGTCAGTAGGCCGCTGAGCTACGCAGAGTTTTAATTATTATGAGATTTTACGATGCATTGTGAGAGCCAGTCTTAAGTATTTACGAGTCAAACACTGCTGACCGAACTTGTCCGTCCACTGTACACAAAGTAGCACGAAGTCGTCGTAAAACACACAACATTACCATCATAGCAGAATTATATCTATTACTCCTTGCCGATTCGTTTCGTTAATTATTTTCTTTCACATATTATTGAGATCCTTCTTATACATATTCCATCCCAGCCGAATCCTAAAAGGACTAGCAGTTATTGTGCTAACCTCTATATCAGGCCTGCACAAGGTTTGCGCTCTCCGAGCCGGCTCACAGCTCATGAGCGGAATGCAGATATTAGCTGCGCTCTGTATAAGGCTGGACTGGAAGAAGGGGTGGATCTCGTACAAAATAAACACAAAAGGAAGTACTATTACGAGTGCTTATGAAATGAATTCCCGTTCAATGTGTGCAAAACTATCTTGGACTATTATTAATTAATAAAGAAATATTTATTTTACAGAAGTAATAGAAATTCTATTACTTACTTACTTACAAATGGCTTTTAAGGAACCCGAAGGTTCATTGCCGCCCTCACATAAGCCCGCCAGTGGTCCCTATCCTGTGCAAGATTAATCCAGTCTCTATCATCACACCCCACCTCCCTCAAATCCATTTTAATATTATCCTACGTCTCGGCCTCCCTAAAGGTCTTTTCCCTCCGGTCTCCCAACTAACACTCTATATGCATTTCTGGATTCGCCCATACGTGCTACATGCCCTGCCCATCTCAAACGTCTGGATTTAATGTTCCTAATTATGTCAGGTGAAGAATACAATGCGTGCAGTTCTGTGTTGTGTAACTTTCTCCATTCTCCTGTAACTTCATCCCGCTTAGCCCCAAATATTTTCCTAAGCACCTAATTCTCAAACACCCTGAACCTATGTTCCTCTCTCAGAGTGAGAGTCCAAGTTTCACAACCATACAGAAGAACCGGTAATATAACTGTTTTATAAATTCTAACCTTCAGATTTTTGGACAGCAGACTGGATGATAAGAGCTTCTCAACCGAATAATAACACGCATTTCCCATATTTATTCTGCGTTTAATTTCCTCCCGAGTGTCATTTATATTTGTTACTGTTGCTCCAAGATATTTGAATTTTTCCACCTCTTCGAAGGATAAATCTCCAATTTTTATATTTCCATTTCGTGCAATATTCTGGTCACGAGACATAATCATATACTTTAATAGAAATTCTATAACTACTTAAATGTAAAATATCATTCTGTTATATTTTTATTTATCAGTACATCAAAACGAGGTTTTATGCTGTTGGCAGCTGAAAGGAACAGTAGCCTACTGATCGTAATGAAACATCAGTTACAGATGTTCGATGCCTGCCTTTATTAAAGTTGATTGTAGAAAACAGTTGCTCACAAATACAAATGTTGAGCCAAACATAGCAATCATTTTCACAGCCAGCCTGTGTAGTAGTGGATATTATTGCTAATGTTTAGTCTTGTAAAACTCAACCAGACCAGTAATATTATTTAAACGATCTTTAGCCCTTAGGTCACATTGAAGATCAATAAGTTCGAGCTGTAAATCGTTAAATGTTAAATGTTATGTTACGTCTTTTAGATTCCTCCATACTGTACTGTAGCAGTAGGTAAGCAACGTGAAACAGTTACTGAGAATAGGTCTACACACTGCACTCCACTAGATAACTGAGTGGTCGTTTTCTTCTCCTCTACCTAAAGAAAGTCTATGTCATTCTGACGTATCTTCCTCTCCGTTTCGGCGAGCGGTAGACACCGCTCTCCCGCTCGTTGAGCGCTGTTTGTGTAGGGCTGCTCTATATCAAAGTATCGTGGTTTCAAACCCGACCGAGAACGGCTGATGTTCAAGAAGCGATACCATGGCTTCTTTTATAGTTGACGTAGAATAAGTCTTTCTCCTCAGCGAGTAAGGACCCCCATTCCGTGATCTATGGCGAAAATTGACAAAATTTCAAATGCTTAACTTATTGTAGCGACACTATTACCATTCGCCACAGCCGAATGTTAATGTTATTGCTACTTAAGTCATAAACCAATGTAACTTGTATGAACACGCCCAAATGACGCCACGTCCCCTAGCTATGGGCACAAGAGGGCCAAAACTGCGTATAAAATTAGATGTGATGCGGCTCTCAGTAATATCTCGGCACCGAGAGCAGCTTCAGACCTATACGATCACTCGTCGGATTAAAATAATAAATGTTATGTTTTATTTAACGACGCTCGCAACTGCAGAGGTTATATCAGCGTCGCCGGAGTGCCGTAATTTTGTCCCGCAGGAGTTCTTTTACATGACAGTAAATCTACTGACATGAGCCTGTCGCATTTAAGCACACTTAAATGTCATCGACCTGGCCCGGGATCGAACCCGCAATCTCGGGCATAGAAGGCCAGCGCTATACCAACTGCGCCAACCAGGCCGATTTGTCGGATTATAATCGCGACTTCTGTAATATTAAAGTGATAGTAGACATATACCTGGGACTAATATTTCCGAATGTCGCTTCATAAATACATAGACCTACATAGTGTTCTGTTAAATGGAAGGTATTTCACTGCAAACCCAGCATTCTCCGGTCTTTTGTAATTTATGCCTTCCTCTTTGTCTCCGCATATGATCCATATACAGTATCTTAATGTCGTCTGTCATGTGATATCTTTTTCTGCCCCGAACTCTTCTCCCGTTCACCATTCCTTCCAGTGCATCCTTCAGTAGGCAGTTTCTTCTCAACCAGTGACCCAACCAATTCCTTTTCCTTTTTCTGGTCAGTTTCAGCATCATACTTTCTTCACCCACCCTTTTCAACACAGCGTCATTTCCTATTCTGTCTGTCCATTTCACACGCTCCATCCTTCTCCATATCCACATTTCAAATCCTTCTAGTCGCTTATCTTCACTTCGTCGTAATGCCCATGTTTCTGAACCATACAATGCCACACTCCACACAAAGCACTTCATCAGTTTGTTCGTTAGTTCTTTTTCCAGAGGTCAGCGTAAGATGATTTTGATTATGTGTAATTTTCTACTTTATTTTATATATATTATGTAACCGATCTTGACTATCTGTAATTTTATATTATGTAACTGATCTTGTCTATTGTAATTTCCTACTATATTTTATGTAATTTCTAAGGTATTTTCTTTTGTGTTGTTCTGTAATCTAATTTTGTATTTCATGTATATTATTGAAACCTGGTTGAGTGGAAGAGAAGGCCTCATGGCCTTAACTCTGCCAGGCAAAATAAACCTACTGCTACTACTAAGATGCTCCTTTTTTTATTAAAAGCTTATCGCTTCATATGAGGATAAAATATATTACACTACTACTACTACTACCACCTACTACCTACTACCACTACCACCACTACGACCACCACCACCACCACCACTACGAACACCACCACCACCACCACCACGACCACCACCACCACCACCACTATTGCTACTATTATTATTATTATTATTATTATTATTATTGTCATTTATCAATATCATCATTATTATCTCTGTTTTCTTTCTTTTTGTTGTATTAGCTCGATGAGAGCACTATAATGTACTTTTGACTCTGTTGACCCTCTATAGGGCTTTCACTTAATTTGTATCATTTTCATCAGTGTTTGTATTTCTTTTTTTGTATTTATATGTGCTATCTGGTAGGATGGAAGAGAAGGACTTATGGCCTTAATCCTGTCAGATTAAATAAATTATTATTATTATTATTATTATTATTAAAATTACCCTTTATTAATTACTTATTTTTTATTACAGAACTAAACTCTCTATTTGTAAAAGTAAATAAATAAATAAATAAATAAATAAATAAATAAATTTTGAATGGTAGTCTGTATAGCTCAATTGATGAATTGTATATGCTGTAAATTCTACACTAGTCTGTATAGCTCAACTGATGTATTGTTTATGATTATAAATTGAATTAACTTACTTCAAATAAATTGCACAAATTTGTATAGCTTAATGAAAGTATGCTTGTAAATTGAATTAATCTGGTTACTTTGTATTGTATATGTTTGTATAGTTTTGGCCGATGAATTGTATATGCTTTAAATTGAATAGTAATCTGTATAGTTCTATCGATAAATTGTTTGTGCTTGTAATTTGAAGTAGTTTGCATGATATGTATGCAGTAGTTTGCATGATATATCACAACTGATTGAATTGTTTATGCCTTAAATTTAATTAACTTACTTGTTTTGTATTATACATATGGCTCAACTGATGAATGATCGTCTGCGTTTGTAAATTTAATAACCTGATTGGCTATGTATTGTATATTTTTAGTAGAGCCATCGATGTAGCTCAGTCGGCAGACTCGCTGGGCTGCTGATCCGGAGCTGCGTTCGAGCTTGGGTTGGATCTCCCTTTGGTCTCATTGAATGGTTTCTTCCGAGGTTTTCCCCAGCCGTGGGACTGAAGCCGATGGTCTATGACGAGTCCTCGGCATCACTTCATTTCACCCCTTTGATTTGATTACCTGATTGGGTTTTTCCGAGGTTTTCCCCAACCAAAAGGCAAATGCCGGGTAATCTTTTGGCGAATCCTCGGACCTCACCTCATCTCACTACATCTCGCCAAAATATTGTAAAAAAAATTGCACAAAATTGTAAAAATTGTACAAAAATTACTAAATTGTAAAACTAATAATTTGTAAAAATTGTAATTGTAATATTGTAAAATTTTGACTTGTTCTACATCTTAAAGATTCATCGCTCATGTAAGATCTATGGAATAAAATGAATGAATGAATGAATGAATGAATAAAACAATCAAACTTACAGAACTGTAACTTAGCTTCATTCTCGAAACTGGATGACGTATTTTAAGTGGCGGTGTATTCCTCATACAATGCAGACTTTGTTTTTATTTTAATCGATTTATTTAAAGGCTGTACGAACTGGTAGGTTATCTAGCTCTGTGGAATTGATGATAGTGATGTTATTTCAACTTGCTTTTCTGTACGGCATCTCTACCGAATTGAATTTGTGACCAGATGCTCTGAAGGATAATCGAATAGAATTAGTCAACCAGATGTTTCCAATGGTAATATAAGGGGAAGGGTCATTCCATAAACCAGTAAACAGATGCTGCATAGGATGTTATGCCGATATGGATTAACTAATTTATCGATGACTTTTCATTATTAGATTTATTTCATTTACAAGCGAGCGAGATGGCTCATGCGTTCCGGACGGGACTTGCAATCGGGAGGTCCGCGGTTCAAATCCCCGGACAGACCTACCTGACTGTGGTTTTTCATGCTTTTCCAGAGTTACTTAGGCAAATGTCTGGTTGGAATTTCCACTGCTACTGTCCATTTCCCTTCCCCTTCCCTACAGAAAAATAATTTAGATTTCATCTCATACCATTCATTGGTACGATGTCCCGGTAATATAAAGTTATGTTTTATTTAACGACGCTCGCAACTGCAGAGGTTATATCAGCGTCGCCGGATGTGCCGGAATTTTGTCCCGCAGGAGTTCTTTTACATGCCAGTAAATTTACTGACATGAGCCTGTCGCATTTAAGCACACTTAAATGCCTGGCCCGGGATCGAACCCGCAACCTTGGGCATAGAAGGTCAGCGCTATACCAACTCGCCAACCAGGTCGACACCCAGTAATATATACCTTAGTATTATCCGTCCAGTTAACTGATTATCGTATACATGGGTCTGCATTCACATGAACTTCGTACTCTTTATATAAATCACCATGGAAACATCGAAGTCTGCATTAAAGACAAAACACTGATTCACCATGACCTCTTACATAAAAAAAAACTGTGGTTAGAGAAAGAATTTTGACAACGTTCTCTGACTAGTGTTATGGTCTACTGGTCAGACCTTCTGGCTACAAGTCATGAGGTCCCGGGTTCGATTACCGATTAGAGCATAAGGATTTTTCCTCTGTTCGTCCATGGTTTGGAATTTAGGTCAAGTTCAGATTTAAGACATCTACTGACGCTACACAATCGTAAGTGATCATACCACCATATGATCGGGATAACACAATTCCGCCTTGCAGGTGCCCCAACCTTAAAAGTGGGTTATAGTTAAGTCACTGCCAGCAGAGAAGGTCAGAAATGTCGAAAGACAACCTGGTTGCATTAGGAAAAACATCACGAAACTTTTTCCAGGACATGAGTTCGCATGTGAAAGTTGTTAATAATGATAATGTGCATCTTATTCTCAACACCATTAACCTCTGTTCCTCTCTCAAAGTGAGAGTTCAAGTTTCACAACCATACAGAACAACCAGTAATATAACTGTTTTATAAATTCTAACTTTCAGCTATTTTGAGAGCAGACTGGATGATAAAAGCTTCTCAACCGAATAACAACACGCATTTCCCATATTTATTCTGTGTTGAATTTTCTCTCGATTGTCATTTATATCTTTTACTGTTGCCCCAAGGTACTTGAATTTTACCATCTTTTCAAAGCATAAATTTCGGATTTTTATACTTCCATTTCGTACTATGTTCTGCTCAAGAGACATAATCATATACTTTGCTTTTTTGGGGTTTACTTCCAAACCTATCCCCTTACTTGCTTCAAGTAAAATTTCCGTGTTTTCCCTAATCGTTTGTGGATTTTCTCCTAACATATTCACGTCGTCCGCATTCACAAGTAACTGATGTAACCCATTGAATTTCAAACCCTTCTTGTTTTCCTGGACTTTCCTAATGGCATACTCTAGAGCAAAGTTAAAAAGTAAAGGTGATAGTGCAGCTCCTTGCTTTAGCCCGCAGTGAATTGGAAAACCGTCAGACAGAAAATGGCCTAAACGGACTCTGCTGTAAGTTTCACTGAGACGTATTTTAATTATTAATCGAACTACAGAGTGATTTATATAGAACTGACACATTTCTTTCTTTATTTATTTCAAATCGAATGATGCTAGTCACAATTTGTTATACTTACCTCAAATGTAGAGTATATTTTGGAGATTACTAACCTCTATTGCAAATGTTGAAAATTCTTTATTTATTGGGCTGGAAATTCACTTAATGACCAGTTTTAACGTCAAATTAAACAGGAGTTTTGATTTCCTGTCATGAGATGTGCAGATGTTTATTTTTTATTCTGTATATTTGTCATATTCTTTTAGAGATCCATTTCTTTCCAATTTGTTTACCAGTGCCAGTATTGTGTTTCTTTGGGGGGGGGGGGGATTACGAACACCAAATTCTCTCCGGTATGCCCTTTGAGTAGCTGTAATTGAATTCCTAATTCAGTATTGCTTCACAAGGTAGAGCTTTTAATTTAATGTGTACTGCATTTTCAGTGACTAAAACAAAATGTCGAAAACAGCTGCCAACAATAAGGAGTAAAGAATAAACATCTGCGCATCTCCTGACAGGGAATCAAAACTCCTGCTTAATTTGACGTTAAAAACTGGTCATTAAGTGAATTTGCAGCCGAATAAATAAAGAATTTTCAACATTTGCTATAGAGGTTAGTAATCTCCCAAAGATACTCTACATTTGAGGCATAACAAATTGTGGCTAGCATCATTCGTTTTGAAATAAAGAAAGAAAGAAATGTGTCAGTTCTATATAAATCACTCTGTAGTTTCTTGGGAATACCAAGTTAAGTAAGAATATTATATAAAACTTCTCTCTTAACCGAGTCATATGCCTTGCTGAAATCTACAAATAACTGATATACTGTTCCATATACTCCCATTTTTTCTCCAATATCTGTCGAATACAAAAAAAAAATCTGATCGAAACCACATTGATAGTCCCCAATAATTTTATCTACATAAGGAGTTAATCTTATCAAACTAATATCCCATTAAAAGTAAGTCAGTCCTCTCTCTCTCTTCTTAACAATCGCTCTTTGGCCCAAGTTCGGCCTTAGTTTAAGACTATTTTATCTGATTTTATTTCCTATCAAAACTGCTAGCGAAGACAATTATGGTGAATATATAGCTATTTTCTGCAATTTTATCCCAAGGATTTCTAACAAACTTCAGAGTTTCTGGCAAATCAAATTCTAAAGAATTACAAAGAAGACGAACGTTTTTCTTGTGATTCAGACAACTTAATGCTTCTTGCAACTATGCCAGAGCCCTTTTCGGGATCAGTTGGCTGTCTGGAGCATAAATCGACCAACGGAGAGCTTTCGGAATGCAGTCCAGCTTAATGGCGAGCACAAAGTACGTTCCGAAAGCTATTTTAACAAGCAGTTCGTGCCGCTATGGTTCAGAACGCTCCCAGCTACGTCGCCTGGCTTTGGCGTTGCAGCCCCGAAGAACTGCGGTCTCACGGGTGGCACTACACTTCGCAGTTAATTATGATCCTCCTGGATAGCCTATATATTTATCAACTGTGAAGAAGCTGCTTCAATATTACTTTTAAGGTATAATCGTAGCTACGAGTCCTGGCTAGTGAATAAATATTTTGTCCGTTGTCAAGGCGATGTTTTTTGTGGCCTAGCAACGTCACCACGTCGAATTCCCTTTACGAAATTAGTAAATACGTAAAACTTTACATCAAAAGTGGCTAATAAGACAGAAATATACCTTAGAAGTTTCCGTTGTGCTAACAATGAAGTAATTTTCTCCCTTGTTGGTGAAATTAAGACAAGCCAGAAGCTTCACATGATGTAACTTATAAATAGGGATGGAAGTTCGGACACCGAACCTATGAAGTTAACTACTCGCGTGTTATGCAAGTCGTGTCATTTACTTCAACTCAGAGTAGTATAGGGACTTCTACTGAGCATTGCTCAATCAAAATATTGCTCCGTATAATCAGATAACTAAAATGCCATCCTATAGCCAGTGTTCCTTAAACCTGTAGCCGCCTCAAGGCAATGTTTTGGTGTCTCAACTTCGTTTCCTAGTTATAAGTAACTCATTTAGTCAGTATCTTCTACATACTGAGTGCCGTCCTTTTTTATGGCTTATTTAACGATGCTATATCAACTCAACGTCCCGCGCAGTGGAGTCGTGCTCTAAGGCATCATGCCTAGGGCTCGCGTTACGGAATACGTGCTGGTTCGAGTCCTCACGGGGGAAGAAATTTTCTCATGAAATTTCGGCCAGTGTATGGGACCGGTGCCCACCCAGTATCGTGATGCACTTGGGGAGCTACGATAGGTAGCGAAATCCGATTGTGAATACCAGCTATAACGGCTGGGGGGGATCATCGTGCTAACCACACGATACCTCCATTCTGGTTGGATGATCGTCCACCTCTGCTTCGACATGTGGGCGTGAAGCTAGCAGCCGCCTGGTCGGCCTAGGCCCTTCACGGGCTGTAGCGCTACGGATTATTATTATTATTTATTATTATCCTTATTTATTTACTTATTTGTATATTTGGTTATTAATTTGCTTATTTATTTATGTATATATTTATTTACTTATTTCGTTATTTGCATATTTATTTATTTATTTACTTATTTACTTATTTATTATCATGCTTATTTATTTTCTTATTCATTCACTTATTTATTTGTATATTTATTTACGTATTTATTTGTCTATTTCCTTAATTATTTCTATACTTATTTATTTATTTACTTATTTTTATATCTATTTACTTATGTATTCCTTAATATCTAGGTAATTGTCATTGTCTCAATGTAACACGTGCTGTGCTGATCATACTAATTCTACTATTCCTTTAGTTATATTCATATGTATTAATTCTTTTTTTTTTTTTCTTTTAACTTAATACTTGTATACTAGAATGTATTTTTCTGTTTGTGATTATGTATTCAGTGTATTCAATCTCTCTTTTTTTTTTATTATTATTACATATATATTTTTTTATTATTGTTATTTCAAAGTTAATACTGATTGTGTATATGTATCCAATCTCTCTTTTCTACTTAATTATGTTTATTATTATTTTTAAGTTCATATTTGTATACCGGTATGTATTTTTTCTGTATATGATTTGATCCTGGTTGAGTGGAAGAAAAGGCCTGATGGCCTTAACTCTGCCAGGGAAAATAAAACTATTATTATTATTATTATTATTATTATTATTATTATTATTATTATTATTATTATTTATATATTTATTTACTTATTCGCATATTTATTTATTTATTTTCTTACTTATTTTATTCTTCCTTTACGTTCTTACTTCTTTCGCTATTTATTTACTTATTTACTCATTTACTTATTTATTTACGCCTTATTTGATTCATTCTAGTTCACGTTAACACTTTGTTTAAAAACTTAAAATTCTTTAGTCGACACATTAAAAAGTGTTAGAATTTATTAAAGAAGGTTATATACCTTGGACCCACCCCTACAACTGACGAATGCAAATGGCAGAATTCAAGATCAACAGTAGTTCGTGAGAAACTGATGAAGACGCAACACCGCGTCGAAACGGGCCGTCTGCCAAGGTATATAACTTTTTTTAGTAAATTTTAACACTTGTCGACTCAACAATTTTAAGTTTTTAAGGCCTTATTTGTTTGTTTATTTGTTTATTCATCCATCCACTCAATTATTATTTATATTCGTCCCTCAGCTGTAGAGATATAGGCCTATGTGCGCAGTTCAGGAGTATGTTTCGACATAAGTTTTATCAGCTCCCTTGTTAGTATAAGCGAAGTATAGGGGAAAAAATAAACATAGAGAAGGCAATCTCGTAAGTGGATGCAACAAGGTCGCCGGGAAGTCGGAGACACAGATAAGAAACGCGGAGAGGGGAAAAAAGGGAGTAATGGTATGGAAAGGAAACTTATTTAGATTAATGGACGGGGTTAACAAGTGCCTCACGGAGGGGCATTAACACCCTCCGAAAGTTGCCGCAGGTTATGCCCTGTCCGAGGGATCAGTGCAGGTGGACTCGCAACAGTTGCTGAAGCTTTCTGCAAGGCCATAAACAAGCAGCTTTCCATAGAAGAGAGCCAGTTTCAATTCCGGCCAGCACAACTTGAATTCTGATGAAAAAAGAGACTGGGGAATCAATTTCACTTTATTAATCAGCTAAATGTACTGTCCACCGGCGTAGTTCAGGCAGTATGCACGCTTGCCTACTGAACCTAAAATCCGCTCCGGCGTGGGTTCGATTCTCGCTTGGGCTGAATACCTGGGTCCTGTTTCTTGAGGGCTCACGCACAACAGTGAGGGTCAAAGAATATTCTTTATTTTTTATTCTATTAAATGCACTTATTTGCTTAGTTCAGTGAAAAAGAAAATAAAATACCACCAATACTTGTCGACTTCTGACCTACAACGTCATTCAGCATTTTACATCTTCAGTAACTTTGTCCCTAATTTCTCGTACGTACTATGTTTTTTTCTAAACAGTTTCCCTGACAACGTGCACAATTTTTTAGATGATTTAGTTAAATTATTCAAGCGTGTGAATTTCATAGAGAAGAAAAAAATTAACCTTTACTAAAGTCATATCTATAATAATTCTTACTTTAAAATTTTTTATGCACCAAAAAATGTTAAAAATGTTTAGTTCCTCGAGAAAAAAGTTATAAAAATATTTCTCACTCATGTATTCAAATGATACAGCTAAATTTTATTAAGGCATTCATTGCGAATGAAATGAAGTAAAATAGCATAATGCGGTACAAGTATGGTAAGTGCATTACCCTCGTAACACAACCGAGAAAATAGTCGAAAAAAAAAAAAAAGAGGCGAAGCCGAGATTTTCCAGTTTCCGAGATTCTGTTACGCATTTAACGCATGTGTAAGTTATTACATAATATTTTTTTTGTACGATCGTCATTCAAATAAATTTGTTTTTAATTTTGAATTTTGCATAAATTTATTTATTAAGCAAAAGTTTCTCCTATAAGAAAGTTTTGGACGTTGTTGTCAGACAAATGTATCTTTTCGTTCTGAATTTTAAAATGTTACATTTGTTCGGATCAAACTTCTGCACATTTAAAAGACAAAACTAAATTCTTTTAATCACTTATTATCATAATCAGGGACCGGAATTTTAGGTTTTTGAAATAGGTGAAACCGGTTTTTTTATGTCCAACCTGTGAAAGGGGTCACAAAAGCTGCCAGATCGTTAAAATGTATCCTTACAGTTGTTCTTAAAAAAATATATATATGTATTTATAAATTTATATATAAATATTTATTTATTTATTTAAGGCAACATGAACCACGAAACTGGCCTTTTCAAGACCCAAACTAGGCCTATTTATCAAAATTTATAAGATTCGAAATTTTTTTTCCTTCTCCTTTAACATTATTGTAGTTTGAATAAATTATTATAACAATTAACATTTTATCGAATATCATTTGCCTTGATATAACTACATAAATTTCAATTTTCAATAGATAAAAGGTACAGTACACACACAACATTTGAATTAAATTTGTTCAAACTTGATCAAGAATTATTTTAAAAAGTAACAAACAAACAAAACATTATTTACTGGTACTATTAATGGTTGCAATATATGACCAAATACTTTTCAAGATTCTCGACTGAGAAGTTTTTTCTATTGTCTCTCAAAATACATTTGAAGGACGAAATGGTTCTTTTGACAGCACATGACGTCATAAGTGCAAATTTTATCGCTGCCACTGCAGCAGGTACCCACGGTAACTGACAATCGAAGCTTTCCCCCTGGAGAATGGAGCACACATTTTCATTTTTTCAAACCCTGCAATATTTTCTTCAAGTTTTAATGTGTCTGCTTCACCCACGGGTCCTGGTACTTGTTTCTGTAGAAGCGAGTCAGTGACACCAATTGCATCTTTAAGTTGTAGCGACGAAGATTCCAAGTACCTACTCAATATATTTTGGAAGGTCACTGAAATGTGCCTTGAGGAAAGCAAGGGAGCCATAGATGTTGTCACTGCTAAGTACAGATTTTGCCTTAGGGACAGAGACAGCCTCCTCCACGTTGAATGTGTTTTTTCCTCTCTCTCTCTCTCTCTCTCTCTCTCTCTCTCTCTCTCTAAATGCATTGATATTTCTCTCTCAAAAAAAAAAAACAATATATAATGCAGTAAATACAGAATAACGCTTATCAAACAATTATTTAGGTTTTTTTTTAGGTACTAATGTCCAATTTAGGTTTTTTTTAGATTCAACAGAATTCACATAAGCTTATAAGACTCCTACGATCATGATTCGGAAAAGTACTGAAGAACTTAGGAGTTCAGAAGCAAGGGAAAATATGGGCAGGTGATAGTTGCGCCACAAGGTCAGATAAAATGCAGCAGATAAAAAAGGGTCCCTGTTTTGTGGGCATAGTTGCGCCCCGTTCCCATCAGGTAGAGAAAAAGGCATGGCATAGTTGCGCCCCGTTACCTTCAGGTAGAGAAAAGGTTATGGCATAGTTGCGCCCCGTTCCCTTCAGGTAGAGAAAAGGTTATGGCATAGTTGCGCCCCGTTCCCATCAGGTAGAGAAAAAGTTATGGCATAGTTGCGCCCCGTTCCCTTCAGGTAGAGAAAAAGTTATGGCATAGTTGCGCCCCGTTCCCTTCAGGTAGAGAAAAAGTTATGGCATAGTTGCGCCCCGTTCCCATCAGGTAGAGAAAAAGTTATGGCATAGTTGCGCCCCGTTCCCTTCAAGTAGAGAAAAAGTTATGGCATAGTTGCGCCCCGTTCCCTTCAAGTAGAGAAAAAGTTATGGCATAGTTGCGCCCCGTTCCCTTCAGGTAGAGAAAAAGTTATGGCATAGTTGCGCCCCGTTCCCTTCAGGTAGAGAAAAGGTCATGGCATAGTTGCGCCCCGTTCCCATCAGGAAGAGAAAAAGTCATGGCATAGTTGCGCCCCGTTCCCATCAGGTAGAGAAAAAGTCATGGCATAGTTGCGCCCCGTTCCCATCAGGTAGAGAAAAAGTTATGGCATAGTTGCGCCCCGTTCCCATCAGGTAGAGAAAAAGTAATGGCATAGTTGCGCCCCGTTCCCATCAGGTAGAGAAAAAGTTATGGCATAGTTGCGCCCCGTTCCCATCAGGTAGAGAAAAAGTTATGGCATAGTAGCGCCCCGTTCCCATCAGGTAGAGAAAAAGTTATGGCATAGTTGCGCCAGGTAGATAAAAGGTCATGGCATAGTTGCGCCCCGTTCCCATCAGGTAGAGAAAAAGTTATGGCATAGTTGCGCCCCGTTCCCATCAGGTAGAGAAAAAGTTATGGCATAGTTGCGCCCCGTTCCCATCAGGTAGAGAAAAAGTTATGGCATAGTTGCGCCCCGTTCCCATCAGGTAGAGAAAAAGTTATGGCATAGTTGCGCCCCGTTCCCATCAGGTAGAGAAAAAGTTATGGCATAGTTGCGCCCCGTTCCCATCAGGTAGAGAAAAAGTTATGGCATAGTTGCGCCCCGATGAAATAGGAGAGAAAAAGACACTACGGAAACTCGAGCCTCGTAATCAACCAACCTTATTCATTTCTTATTCGATTTAATATTGATTATCGATACCGTTAAAATGAACACCATGAAGTTGGCAGTATTTTATTAACTGTTTTTCTACTGTTTATGCAGTGATTATCGATAGCCTACCGTTAAAATGAACACCATGAAGTTGGCAGTACTTTATTAACTGTTTTTCTACTGTTTATGCAGTGATTATCAATAGCCTACCGCTAAAATGAACAGCATGAAGTTGGCAGTACTTTATTAACCGACATATTCAAATGAGTGAGCCGTTGGAATATGGGGCCTTAGCAGTCTTGACATTTTATTAGTGATTTTCACACCGTCTGTGGCGTATAGTGAGGTTAATTTAAAATGAATGTTAAGTTTAGTGAAAAGGGTGAAGAGTTAATAATTGATAATGGTTCTAAGTTTCAATTTTCGAAACTCTGTACCCTAGGGTTAAGATATCGATGTAGAAACAAAAAATGCAGTTCATTTATTGTGTGATCAATAAAAAAGTGTTATTTTAAATAGCAAAATTGATCATACGCTAGGCCTACCTGATTTGAATGCTGCTATCACTGTAATATTTTTAAGTAATTTATTTATATTATGACAATCACTTTCGTGTGTACTATGCCCATCGGGGCGCAACTATGCCATGTCCCATCTGCTACCTGATTTCTTCAGGGCGCAACTAAGCCATGTCCCATCTGCTACCTGATTTCTTCGGGGCGCAACTATGCCATGTCCCATCTGCTACCTGATTTCTTCGGGGCGCAACTATGCCATGTCCCATCTGCTACCTGATTTCTTCGGGGCGCAACTATGCCAAGTCCCATCTGCTACCTGATTTCTTCGGGGCGCAACTATGCCATGTCCCATCTGCTACCTGATTTCTTCGGGGCGCAACTATGCCATGTCCCATCTGCTACCTGATTTCTTCGGGGCGCAACTATGCCATGTCCCATCTGCTACCTGATTTCTTCGGGGCGCAACTATGCCATGTCCCATCTGCTACCTGACTTCTTCGGGGCGCAACTATGCCATGTCCCATCTGCTACCTGATTTCTTCGGGGCGCAATTATGCCATGCCTAGGCCTCCCAATTGACCGCGGGTCGCAACTATGCCATACCGGAAAATATACGTAAAAACCTACAAATCCGGTCCCTAATCATAATACACTGCACTCTTAAACTGAGTGAGCTACAGAATTCGAAATTAAATCAATGCCTTTCCAAAATAAGCTATAAAATGTTTCATATAAAATCATTTTTATCTCGGGAACGAAGCAAAAACGAGTAAAATTGTATTAAACTTTTTTTGTTTGCAAAATCTAACAAATAACCCCCTGAAATCAATGACATTACTTACGGCTCTCTGTATATAGGCCTAATGAAGCTCTAGAAAACGTGCGAGTTACAAAGAGTTCAGAATTAGGATTTAAGTTCAACTAAAAATGTTAATGCGAAAGAACATGACATTAGGACCAGCAAGAACAAACGGACGAGGGTCGGCAGAAGGAAGATAAAATGCAATGTCGAGATGGAATCCGGCAGTGCAATGTGTAACGTTACCAGCATCTGCAGGTGTTTTTTTCTCCCGTCCGCGGATCGGAAGCTCCGAAGATATCTAATGACTTACTAATTTAATATGAGCAGTCTTTCAGCTATGCTGTAACCCGGCTTGCTTTTCCTACAAAGTGAATGTTCACACCGAGCCTGGATTAAACCCCCTCCAGGGTTGGCAACCGGTGCCGTCAGCTGGAACGCAGGGGGGGAAGAGGGGATTCTATCACGAGAAATCCAAACCGGGGGAATTACCATCATTCGAGCCCAAGTCACGTGATCACGGAATTAAAACGTGGGATGATATTATAAATCAATTAACCATTTAATATTTAGCGATCAATTGGCAAATTGCTGGAATATCAGGGCCGTGTTACTGTGAGGTATTCAGGTGTCAATGCTGCAGCCTGACACGATGTCCTGACTTCGATACTGGCCACGAGGTATCGATGTTTTTTTTTTATCAATTCCGCGTGATCCGATCTCAAGTGCGATACATGCTTGTATTGTAGTGGTCATTCTTCTCAACAGCATTGGAATGTGATAATCTACACCGAACAGCATACAATATCGCCTTCCGATGGCATGTATGCAAGAATTGGAGTAAACTTACAGCTAAAGGGCGGGGCGAGAACAATCTCATGCTCCTCGGAGTGAACTGTAAGTAATGTTATTAATTTCAAGTGGTTACTCTTTGAGATAATTCAAACAAAAACGTTTGATACAATTTTGCTCGTTTTTGCTTACTTTCCGAGATAAAAAAAATGTTTCATGTGCCTTGTTGGTTTCACTTCTAAGGTTCAGATCTGACTTGGGACAGTTGACTAAACAACAAACAACTTCCTGATCACTTTCAGCATAATTCTTTCTTCATTCACTATTTCCAACACAGCTTCATTTCTTATTTTGTTTCTTCATTTCACACGCTCCATTCTTGTCCATATCCACATTTCACATGCTTCTAGTCATTTCTCTTCACTTACTTACTTACTTACTGGCCTTTAAGGAACCCGGAGGTTCATTGCCGCCATCACATAAGCCCACCATCGGTCCCTATCCTGAGCAAGATTAATCCAGTCTCTACCATCATATTCCACCTCCCTGAAATCCATTTTAATATTATCCTCCCATCTACGCCTCGGCCTCTCCAAAGGTCTTTTTCCCTCCGCTTCCCAACTAATACTCTATATGCATCTCTGGATTCGCCCATACGTGCTACATGCCCTGCCCATCTCAAACGTCTGGATTTAATGTTCCTAATTATGTCAGGTGAAGAATACAATGCGTGCAGCTCTGCGTTGTGTAACTTTCTCCTTTCTCCTGTGACTTCAATCTTTCTCTTCACTTCGTTGTAATGTTTCTGCCACATACAATGCCACACTCCACACAAAATACTTCACTAGTCTCTTCCTTAGTTCTTTTTTCCAGAGAAGCATTTATGGAATTATTGAATTTATTTTATAGTATGCTGTTCATGTCATTCTACTTTCATCATCCGTATAGTCACACATCTATTGCAGCTGAGAAACTTTGATTTATTTGAGTATTATAGTAAGGATTTAATTATGCTTTCTGCCGGTAGTTCGTACAATAAATAATGTCATGTATTTAAAAAATATTGTGATTTTTAATTATATTTAATTTCCTATTGATGTTTAATTACAATTTTCTAATACAAATTATCCGCACTTACTACTACAGTAGTCTATATAAAACTTCACAATATTTGTTTCAAATCCTTACGAAGCTACAGCATGAGGCGAGGGAGAAGAGGGGAGGTCAGCGAACTTTAAGGGGCAAGTCCGAACGAACATGACATATCTGCTTCCGCAAAGCGAGCTTCGGTTCTACAGAGACTCGACAAAATTTGACTGAACATAGCGCCTCTAATGCACGACACTAATAGGTAGGGCAGACTCTGCTAATTTCGTGATACCTACTAAAGTTTTGATGCAAAAATAAGGTCCATATATGATGGACTATATATATATATATATATATATATATATATATATATATATATATATATATGAAAACCCATGTGCAACTGTTCCATCTCATCACCAGGTGCGGTTCTCCCTCAACATGTAGGCCGGTATCATTGGTGATCGATTAGTTGGACCCCATGTACTTGTAAACAGACTTACGGGGCAGGCGTACACAAACTTCCTGGAAAACACCATACCGCATGTTTTAGAAGACACTCCACTGATCAATCGTCAACACATTCACTTCTTGCATGATGGCGCTCCTGCACACTTCAGTCGTACGGCTCGCCGGTACTTGGATCAAAGGTTTCCTGATCGATGGATAGGTAGAGGTGGCCCAATTGCTTGGCCTCCACGCTCACCTGATCTGAACCCTCTCGATTTCTACTTGTGGGGCCATTTAAAATCATTGGTTTATTCGTCTCCGGTGCCTGATTTGGAATCCCTTCGGAATCGAATTGTGGCATGTTCTGAGGACATACGCAATACTCCTGGAGTTTGGGATCGTGTTCGCAGATCAATGAGACAGCGATGTGAGGTTTATATTCAAGCAGGAGGTGGACATTTTGAACATCTTCTGTAATGACAACGACCTGCTGAAAGAAAAACGTTCCGGTGAATTTCAATGTTGTGAAGGCCATAACTCGGAAATGAAGCATTTCCGGAAACATGTTGTAATGAACTATTTTGATTGTCAACATGTGGGAAATACATACCTGAAATTATGCCCCGTATTTTTGAAACACCATGTATATATATATATATATATATATATATATATATATATATATGTACGTACATTATTAGATTTCAGGAAGCTACACGTCAGCATTTTTACCTCAAATAAATGTCTACAATATTTACAAACAACCAATATAAATAAACAAATTTAGCACTCTAGAAAGGTTTGTATAATTTCGTGATAGTATAAGGGTATTTTCGTGATAGTCCTTAAATTCAAAATATTTAGGTATATTCAGTCAAATTTTAAATTCTTCAGTCAGATTCACACCTACAACCCAAACAATTGAATTTATTTCCGTATTTTGAAAAGCCTTGACATGTTTCATAAAACCACTGATCACAACTTTACTGACGCACTGAATCCACCTTTCACCATGCTTGTCGTCCTCGAAATTTTCAGAGCAAGATCCGTACAAATCATTAGGCCTATCATTCGGCTCTTCTTTAAGCACAGAACTTCTTTGTTTGGCTCCTGAAGATGATGCTGTTTCGTTGCCTTGTTAAATGACTTGACAGCCTGGAAATGTCATTCTCATTGACTGCTACTTTGGTCCCTTCTGATTCTCGTCGACGAGCTTTCTTTGCAGCACTTTCCTTTGTTTAAAACACAATCAATTGCCTCTTTCATATCATTTATACTGTATTTCTTTCCACATTTGATTATCTGCCATCTGCAACATTCCCGACATGCGCAATATATCAGATGTGCTATGAACACACAAATACTTTACGTTTCATGCATTTGATATTTCTTCCACTAGAAAGTGTTGTTATAGCATAGAAAAAATTTAAAGAGAAAAATGGCCACGTGGAATGGAAAAAAACGCCAAGAAAATGATCTCCCAAGATAAGGCTCTGTTACATAATAATCAGTGCATTGATAGGCATCTATTTTTCACCGAGAAGTATACAATATCAGTACTTACCACTGAAAACTTATTAGGACCACAATACACAGCAAAAAAACTCTTCATTTAACAAAGGAGATTGGATGGTGAATTCACTCACAAATTCAAAGCTATAGATCTCATAACTCTTCAATTTGTTAAAAAAAAATCACTCGCGTCACTGCAAGAGAGAAATGAACAAAATCTATCTCATAGTAGGTAAGGTTGACTAATTCCGTGACATATTTAATAAAGCCTATATTTATGCCAAAATTGTAATAACAATTTTCAAATAACACCTAAATGACGTTATTTGGACCTTTAACTACAGTTTTTACAACATTCAGTGTCAACAGTTTCACAAGTTTGATATATAATATATGATTCTTCATTGTTACACAGTGGCTCCTAAATCCGTGACAGGGATCAAAATTCCGTGATAGTGTTTTCCTAATTCCGTGAGTGATATCCTAATTCCGTGATGCTAAAATAATCCTCATTAACTGCTCAGAAAACAAACGTGTATTTTGAAAAACACATTAAAGTCATGGTATATTGTTTTAATATGAATTAAGCAAGAAATTACAACATAGAAACATGGCCTAAGTGACAAATTTAATAGAAAATACTTGTATAACTAAACAATCAATTAATTTTAACACAAAAATAAAAATAAAAAAAAAAATAATTTACATAATATTTCACAAAGACAAAAATAATCTAAAAACAGGAGCAAAATAATAACATAAATAATTAGACAAAAAAGGAGCTTACTTAGCTTACTTTTCTAATATAATGTATATTTTATTATACATTTTGGTGTATGGTGCATAAATATTATCCTTATTTTTTAACTGAAACCAAAAAGAGGTATATTACCGTTAATAATAAAATTGAATTAAATATTCCAGGTAAGGAAATGAGAAATACATATTACATATTAATATATTATAAACAAAATAAACTGAAAGTTAAATTCAATACAAATTTAAATTTGAATAAATTGAATTATAACACAATTATTTCTCATTATTTATATTCCTAACAACAGCAGTAATGAAGTTTAAACATATGCCCTATTATAATTATAGCTGATGTTTTCTATAACTTACTTATATTATTATTTACACGAACTATTTTCTTCCGTAGACATTAATTTTCACAATTTAGCGTTGGCATCACTGGTCGAGTGAACCAGGAAGGAGAAATATGAAAATAAATCCGAAAATGGGAAAACTTCTGTAGCATTATTATTGTTTCATAATGTTTAAATAATCATACACATTGATTCAGATAGATAATTTGTAGAAACAAAAGCCGCCCTAAATAATAATAATAATAATAATAATAATAATAATAATAATAATAATAATGATTTATTTTAGCTGGCAGAGTTAAGGCCGTAAGGCCTTCTCTTCCACTCAACCAGCAAAAAGTGTATATACATATGCATGAACTTACAAAGAATCCAACAATTTGATTTAGATGAGAGTTACATGTATACAAGAGTTATTTACGAATTAAACAACAAAATACTATGAACTATTAATTAAACACTGAAATAAACTGTGTAGCAGAATTAAGCTAAAATACATAGAATGTTAATATATTTCAAATAATATTAGATAATAGAAAGAGATTATTACGAGACAATTAAAATACAGCACAATGAGGATGATGTCTAAAGAAAAAAGTAACAATGTAGTCAGTGATAGTTTAAATCAGTATGATTGGAGTGAAATGCTAATAAGGTTATCTTTTAAGCTGTTCTTAAAGGTGTTTATTGTCTTGCAGCCCCTAATACTTTGTGACAAGGAATTCCATTGACGCGAGGTGGATATTGTAAAAGATGATGAATAACAAGATGTTCTATGAAGAGGTATACTTAGCGTGCCACAGATAAGTGATCTGGTATTTACGTCGTGGTTAGAGTATAGATAAGAGAAACGAGACGAAAGGTAATTTGGTGTTGAAGTGTGCAGAATTCGAAAGAGTAAAGACAAAGAGTGTAAAGTTCTACGTTCTTTAAGTCGGAGCCACGAGAGACTTGCGAAGGACGGTGATATGTGATCATACCGTTCGATAGATCGGCCTACTAATCAATTCATAAAGAATAATAAGTAAACAAAACAATTTTGTGACACTTGGAAAGAAAAAGAAAAAACATTAAGATAAGAAAACGTAGGAAATCATTTACAATAAAAATTTTGTTGGGTACAAGTGATTACTAATTATAGCTAAGGATGATTTTAACACGTGAGATCCTATGGCATCAATCGTTGCATCAGAAATTTTATATTGTTTAAGTTGATTTAAAGTTTCACGTGGGATCGTGCCACGGGCACCGAACATGAGCCCAAAAACTGTCCAATGTGTGATGTGGTATTGTGCTCCAAGATGCTGACAACAAGGCTCATATATGACTTGTTTTTCACGACACACCTCTTGTGGCTGTTGCTCATGCATCTCAAAACGGATTGTGGGATCAAGAATGACATCCTTATCCTTCTGCCGATCAATTATGATGATATCAGCCCGTCTAGTAGAGCCATCTGAAGAGACGCAACCAACCTCCTCATAAACCTCATAGGAAGCATTCTGACGGATTGAAGCTGCGATGAGAGAACGAACCGTATTATGTCTGTTGATTCGGAGCAATTCTCCATGATGGCAGAAACCCAAGACGTGAGGAAGCGTTTCTTGCTCGTCGCATCTTCTGCAACGGGTTGAGTCAAGAGTTCTACCAGGGAGAGTACGTACAGGTATTGTATTACAGTTCATCTTAATGGCTTGCGTCCACTGACTGCTCGAAAGTCTCTTTTTGGTTGAGATCCACGAATTACCTTTCTTCCAGTGAGAATAGAAAACAACTCCCAAACCTTTACTTTTCAATTTGTTCCATTGATGAAAAGAATCTTCACGCAATGCTTTTCTTAGTTTTTGAGAAGAAATACGTTCAGAGCAATCGAAGGTAATTGGTAATTGTTTGATGCAATGTTCAATTTCGTTTGGAAGATTTCGAGTGGCTGCTACATGAGGGTTGTCAACAGTAATATATCATTTTTATAATGCTATATTAATTCTTACCTCAAATACAACATTTTTCTTCAGAAGCGGTCACAAGAGAAAGAAAAACTTACTGGTCAACCACCTTCCACTGAACAAAAGCTTCTGCAGTCGACTGCTTCTATTCAAGAGGCGGTAGTCAATAGAATTGAAAAGAAGACATCTCCTGGCATCTGTTAGATATTTAAAAAATTTAAAAGTCAGAGACCACAACCCCATGGCAGTCAATTGAGATTTTATCACGGGATTAGGGGTATCACGGAATTAGGCACCTTTACCCTATATTTTTTGCCATTTATACTATAGTACGTCCGCTCAAATGAGAGCCACTTGGAATGTGCGATTGGACCCACTTACCGCAGGGAGCAAGTAGGCACGCGACTCTGAACAGGTTCCATGTAAACAACGCTGCGTTGCCATCTCTCCCTTCTGAAGACTGGAGTGAACCTTCGTGTGCGTCTTGTGAATACAGAAATAAAACACGAACACCTCCTATTCAAAGTCTGTTGATCACTATTTAAATAAATTACACAAAATTCTGATTAAATGAATTCTATGGTAATGGTAGGGGGACAGTCGTAGTATAACATGGCCGTATTTTGATGATAGTTCGTCAATTACATACATCTTTTTTTCTGTAATGACTACGTTTTATCTCTTGTAGCAGACGCAACTTTGTTGTCGTGGGCAAAGGGAAGTTATTTTCACGTTTATTATGATCTCTATTGTTGATCTAGTGGTAGGTACAGGATTTACAATACGGGAATGGTATGGGGCATTATACATAATGATGGCAGACGGTTCTTCCAGTCGTTTTAGCGAACATTCCTCAAACCATTCTTCAAAGATTTTAGAATTCATAGTCCCACGGTAATCAACTGGGGCATCACACATACTTTTGTGGGTAACGAATAATGAATGCTCCTTGAATGAAACCATTTCTTCCCCTTGCATGTAAAATTACTATTCGTTGTCCTTTGCCTGAAGAAAAATTGTTATCACAGTAACATGATCCATCTCACCAACGACACTTTACTCCGTCATGGGTATCATACCATGTTTCGCCTAAGTATACTTCTTCATAACCCAGTTGCCGATAATACTCTATATTCCGTAAATACGAGCCACACCCGTATTCGTAATGATTCCATTGTTGCTGGTTGAGATCCATGAATTTTTATTTAAATCTCATTAAATGTAATAGTTCCATTAAAGTGTTTCTTTGATACGGAAACTCATATTGGGTTGCTTGTGTTTTATTACGCATTGAATTGAGAAGTTTGGGGTTGAAGCTATTTTATTTTTGATTTATATTATAAGCCACAATATACATTTACTGTCCTCTGCCACGTTCTGAGCTAACTGTATTATACTCATATTTCCGGGCTCGTCTGAAACCAAATATTAAGTTATATGAACTTGTTCTCGGAGCACCGACTTAGATCTGTCAACAGCGCTGGCGTACCAACAACCAGCCGCGTGCTTCCAGACTGAAACACCTGACGCCTCCCGCTCAAGGTAGGTGCAAGTGGCTCTCATTTGAGCGGACGTACTATATATCATCAAAATTACACTTGTCGCTGGTATAATTTCGTGGTAAATTTAATAAGAAATATCACGAAATTAGACTTGCCACGAGATTAGCCGAGTTTGTCCCGCCGAAACTGGGATTTGAACTCGGTACTCAGGTCGCAGCAAGCCAGTGCACTGCCAACCTAGCTACCAAGGGAGCCATCGCCTCGTCCAGGTCTGAACCTACGAACTTTTGATTAAAATCCCAGTACTGTAATTGCGAGACGAGCGAATACGACCCCAATATTAAAACAAAGAAGTGCGATAACACTGTCACGGTTCCTTTTGCCATTATTGGCAGATTTTTTTTATACAAATCCTCGAGTTCGTAATAACCACTTCCTTAATTTTCCCCAATAACACAATTTCCGCTTCTTTTGAAGAGAACTGCGCTCCAGCTAGTAAAAGACTGTCTCACTTTTATATCCGCCTCCCTTTAACTTGCGGGTGATGGCCGTTTTGATCGGAGCCGCTTGTTAGGAAGATAATTACAAGATAAAGAACTTCCAGCAATTGTATGTACTTAAGGGAAAACGTAGACAGACTCTACTTTATTATATTAATATTGGTGTAAAACAGAAATCGAGAAATACAAGCAAGCAGACGTGACGATCTTCCTATCTTGCTTACGTGGCAGTCTTAACGACTATAAATCTAGCGGAACCGAGTTTGATTCCCTGTAGGGAAGCAGAGATTTATTTTCCTCCCATATAGACTATCGCAATACTTTCCACGCAGAAAAAACTCCAATTATAGCACCTATTTAATTAAACATCACCTGAAAAGTCAAAGTTGACCATTGCATTTATGCGGTTCTATAGAAATAAAACAAAAAGCGGAGGATAGGACTTTAGGCTTTCATAGCGATCGTGTTCAGAAACAGAATTTAAGTTCCAGTACACGGTGTGATCCCAAAAATCTTCACCGAAAAAGCGTGAAAATTTAACTATTCCTACCGTGGTTTAAATAAATGAATGTCGTTTTTAGGAGAGAGACCCAGTGTTTATTATTTCTACTCTCGTGCTTAAAATGTAGGCATATATATTTGTCCGGTAGTCTTTTGTTTTACAGTTGTTAGGCAACGAGTGACTTGATTTGTTTAAACCATTTAAAGAAACATGTACTTACATAATATTATAGGATATGTAGGACTACACCATGGATTTTTTAGCACTGAATATAGGATTTAACATTGTCATAAGAATCCTAAGTACAGAGTGTCCCAAATTGATGTACACATTTTGAAACACTATTTCTCAGCAACGAGATGAGACAGAAATACGATTTTTGCGGTTATGTATTTTTTAAGCCCGTACATGTTAAAAATGGACCCCTTTCGCCACAGTACACTCCCAACAACGATGTAAGACAGAGCGACATACCAAATGGATTGTTGCTAATGGAATATCATTACAGGCATGTTCAATCTGAACTCTCAGTTCCTCCAGTGATTGTGGTTTTGTGGCGTACACTGTGTCCTTTAGAGCTCCCCATAGGTAGAAGTCTGGAGGGGTTAAATCCGGAGATCGAGGCGGGAACTCCGCAGCACTTCCTCTTCGTCCTAACCATCTCTGGGTCGTCCGCATTTAGTACATAGACAAGTCTCAGAATGTAAGGCTTCCATTTTTGAGCTCGCAAAATTCGATGAACACTGGATTTACTGATACCAATTTCACGAAAACATTGCCTCATTGACTTCTTTGGAGATTGTGCAAAAGCCTGCATGACTGCATCAACACTCTCGTCATCGGTGGAACTTCTCTTTCTTCCGCACCGCCCTTTCAACACATCTTGCACCGTTCCATCGACTTCAGACTTGTCTCGGATTCTTGTGATAGTTAACCTTGTTGGTGGTTATGTTCCAAATTCAACCCTCCAACGTCGTTTAACCTCAACAACATTCTCCACTTTCCAATAACATTTCAGTACCCACTTACGTTCATCGAATGACAATTGCACCGCCATGTTTGTTTATAAACAGATGAACATGTTTCTATGCTTTCCACTGCCTTCTGAATCATAAACCGCAAAAAAAAAGTATTTCTAACTCATTTCTTTGCTGTGAAGTAGTATTTCAAAGAGTGTATACATCAATTTGGGATACTCTGTATGTATAAACACAATGAAGAAATAACTTAATCAGAGAGTCATGTTTAGAAATTAGCAGGCTTTGACACTTTGTAGAACAAAAGAATAATGACTTACGGTTGCTAAGTCAAAGAGTTGTTTTACAAATTGTCCAAGGCTTCTAATTTCTAAACATTGCCTACTGTTTAGCTTATTTATTTTCTTCATTGCTTTTATACATAGCCTACAGGTTTCTTATGGTAATGTTAAATCTTACGTCCTGTACCGAGAAAATCACACTGTATTCTCTGCGTAACACAGTTTACTGTAGCCTACACAGGGATTTAACATGAACATGTTATAAAGGAAAATGCTAAGGGACTAAAAAATACGTCGAAATCCACCATCAACTATTCTACTTTCTTAATATTGTAGTTTCAAAGGAATTAATCAAATAAAATTCTTACTTGTAATTTCATCTGTTTTGTAAAATTTCACATTTTTGTTCCTTCTACAGTCAATTGATTTTTTTTTTTTTTGTATTTAATATCGCGTTTCATAGGGCAGTGGCTAAAATAACACAAAATTAAAAAGCATTGTTGATACTTTTTTTAAATTCATTGTTAACTGTTTAGATTCTCCTAAAGCTTTCTAGTTCACCTCATAGATAGCGTTACTTGTCAGCAATATGACGGTAAAACGTCTGCCAAAGGATATGCTATGTTTCGACGTTTGTATCCTTTATTCAAGTCGCCATCGCTGAGTTTGTGGACTAAGAAAACTTTCTATATAACAATAATCAGAGCTAGCCTCCTATATGCATATCCAGCTTGGTCATCTGTCAATGGGTCTCTACTGAGAACACTGCGTGGTGTACAAAGAACAGTTCTGCGCACAATTGCTGGAGCTGATCACACAACATCCAATAAATTTTTACATGAAGTTTTGGACATAGCATCAATTGAAGAGTTTTCGGAAAATTTAAAGCTCAAATTTATACAAACATTGAAAAATCATCCAAATCCTCTGCTACAGAAGTTTAATCATCAATCATAAACAATACAACCCAAGTTATACCAGCCATATCTTTCACAAATTCATCATGGATTGACATCAAGGAGTGAAGAACTAGAATGAACAATTTCAAAGTGATTATAAATTAAAGGAGGAGTCAAAAGCAAGTCAGCTTTATCTCCGTTCATATAGACTTTCACTGCAACAAGATGTTGGTTGGTTGGTTGGTAAAACGTGTGTCCACGTTTCTGCCCAGAGAAATAGTCACGATTACGGCTAGAAATTTCATGATTTAGAAATTTCATGATTTAACATATTCTTTATTATCAGGTCAATGTGTTGCTAAGGTATACAGAAATCCATTTCATGGGAAAAATAGTTAAATCAAGGTATTTTGTAAGAGCATATTATTTGGCAATTTTGTCCTGATAGAGCCTATTTTAATGATTTACTGGTCATATTCAGCATATTTCTACCTTTTGAAGCTTTTTATACACATGTATAATCCAATATTCGTTTCCTTCGTGCTTTGAATTTCTTATAATTATTTTCTTAGCTTTTCCTCTGGTAAAATTTTAATATTTCCTTCTTCCCCTATTCTGTGGAATGTGCAAAATGGACTTGACCCTAAATGGTCACCAGTCACGACAAATATTTGTCTATTGTTTTCACGCAGTTGAAAAAAAGGGGGAGGCTAGGCATCTCACTTGAAGCAATTGGGTGTGGAAATAGGGAAAACTACTTTGTTGTCAAAATTTAGAAAGAAGAGGGTGTGTCTGAGAGCCAGCGAAAGAATTAGAGTCAAGTGACATTGTTCATTTTAAATTTCCTCCAATTTTATAAGTAGAAGTAGAAAAGGCTTTTCTATATACAAAACTGACAACAGACATTCATTTTCATTTGAAAATTTGCACAAGGTATTCACTGCACATTGCAACTCAGATCTTATAATACAGATACAATGGGAGTTTATGAAAATAAATTACTATTTTTAAATAATATTTATATGCCTTGAAATCCTTTAAATTTCACAATTTTCTCTTCTGTTTGTCATTCTAGGTATAGTTTATACCTCCAAAAAAAAAAAAAAAAAAAAAAAAAAAAAAAAAAAAAAAAAAAAAAAAAAAAAATTAAATTTGTTATGGCGTATTTATTATAGAGGATATTTTTGCAATTTTTAGGTTATAACTGCACACTTTATACTGCATATTTTGGTGAATTTTAGAGTATAAAAATCCTAGCTCTACTCATGACATATTGTATTTTATTGTTTTATTTGAAGTCTGGTTAATTAATAACCTGGCACACTCGCAATCACACAAATTTCCAGACTTCTCTTCTTCAAGGAAAATTCCCCGAGAGCCAAGCACGGGAATCGAACCCAGGACCTCCAGATCTGAAAGCCAGCATGCTGGCCACCAAACCACGGAGGCAGTCCAATACATTAGGAAACACAAAATACAGAAGGATATGAAGAAAGATCATCCTGGGATTCGCCGTAATATTATCCCACATTCGCTTTACCGTTAAGAAAAAGTATATGTATGTATGTGTGTATTTATTCACACTGCAATGGGTATATACCCGGTGGCAGTGGTAACTAATTACACTCAATAATGACAATAATAAACTTAATAATTAAAAATACAATTAATAATAATATTAATAATTAATACTAACAATAATTAATAATAATAATAACAACAACAACAACAACAACAACAGGGAATATCCTAAATTAAATGAAACGATCACTTAAAATAACATTTGAAATAAATCTAATTTGTACCTTAAAACTAAGATCGAACTAAAACCCACGAGTATGATATGTTCATATCTGCACAAGTACCTTTCAACATTACACTCATTTCGCTGTCAACTCACTCACTGCACTGGAACTACGACACATTTCACTGATTCTATCCTGATTTCACTAACGCTTCAAAAACATTTCACTGTTCAAATACTTTGCACTGCCACTATAAACTATAAAGCTTCACTGACAGGAACACGTTTCACTTACACTACACACTTCACTGCCACAACATAATTCTTCACTGATACAACACTTCAATAACAACATATCATTTACACCCTTTAAATACTGTGTATAATTACCGTCTATTAGTAAAGTCCTTAAACCTATTTTTAAATACATTTTTGGTTGTTGGTAAAGCCTTTAGTAAGTCTGCAGGTAAAGCATTTCAGTCCCTGATAGTACGATTGAGAAAAGGAAACTTTCCAGTGTCCGTCCTCTGTCTTCTTTCCCTCAATTTATATGAGTGGTCGTTCCTTGAAGAGTAATTTGGCGGCTGCAACCTATTTTTTATTTCTCTCCAGACAGGCTCACCTCTGTATGTTTTGAACAGTGCGCATAATCGAATTCGCGTTCTCCTGTCCGTGACCTCGAGCAGGATTCGATGCCACGCGTGAGAGTAGCCGCAGATCACAATCCCAGCTCATGATCCCTTAGCTACACCGGTGGCGATCAGTGATCTTAAAATGCGCATTTCCTGATTCAACTTTCCCTGCACCGCAATACCCTCCCAGTGTGAGAAGTGTAATGCGGATGAGAAAAACTGCAAATATGCAAGGAATAATCGTCGACGTCTTACGTTAATGAACAGGCGGGGTGCATGAATCCTTTTGTGATCCGCTGTCTTAAATGGGCGTCGGCACCGAAAGAGATGGATCCAGTCTGACTGCAAGGGTCAGGGAAGGTGAAATTTCAAGGTCAGATCCCAGGGATGTAGGAGGCTGTCTCACACCCACAGGGACATTGGCGAGAAGAAACATTGATCTAATTTCCATCAAGCGAACATCATCATATTTGCTGCACAACACTATTTTCGCTATATAAATAAAAGCAGCAAGCATTCTGATGCAGTTCGAAAGAAACTCAAGTTATCCGGCTGCCGGTAACAACAGTTTGTAAGCTTTATTAATCTCTTTTAAAACGAGTAGTCTATTGACAATACGTGGCTAATTGCACGTTTATCTAACACCAGAGAAGTTGTAGTTCGAAACAATATGTTGTATCCAACGCCTACCCACTTTTCTTGTGTGATTCGGGTTCCGCATATTGCGGATAGATGGCAGGAATGTGACCCATTTTCAAGTTTCACACCACTTCGGCATTTGTCGTCAGCTTATCGCTAATCCCATGGATGATAGATTAATCAGAAAAATTGCTATTTGTGATGAAAAATGGGTATATTACCGCAACCCTGACACCTCAAGACAGTGGCTCGATCCCCGCCGCCTGCCAAAACCGTCGTTAAATGAAATCGGTTGAACCCAAAAGTAATGTTATGTTTTCTTTTTATTTTAGTAGGTTATTTTACGACGCTTTATCAACATCTTAGATTATTTAGCGTCTGAATGAGATGAAGGTGATAATGCCGGTGAAATGAGTCCGGGGTCCAGCACTGAAAATTATCCAGCATTTGCTCATATTGGGTTGAGGGAAAACCCCGGAAAAACTTCAACCTGGTAACTTGCCCCGACCGGGAATCGAACCCGGGCCACCTGGTTTCGCGGCCAGACGCACTAATAGTTACTCCACAGGTGTGGACAATGTTATGTTTCTGGTGGAATTTTGAAAGTGTAACTCACTGGGAGTTTTTATCGAAACTCATCCAAATCGACCACCTATCTATGAGTCAACATGTGGTATGTCCTGTACTTAAAATTATGGTTTATTTCACGACGTTCTCAACTCCAGAATGTTTTATCAGCGACGCCGGTGTGCCGGAATTTTGTCCCGCAGGAGTTCTTTTACATGCCAGTAAATCTACTGACATAAGCCTGTCGCATTTAAACACACTTAAATACCATCTACCTCGGCCGGGATCGAACCCGCAACCTCGAACATACTGTAGAACGCCAGCGCTATACCAACTACGCTACCGAGGGCGACTGTCCTGTACTACGGTGAGTGTATGTGTAAGTGTTGCGGTAATATATCCATTTTTCTTCACAAATAACAATTTCCCTAATCAATCTATCATCCATGGGATATAGCGATAAGCTGAAGACAGATATCTACTCTGCGTTGAGCCTGTTCAGGTGTCAATTCATGAGGTACAGATTTACAACTTCTTTATGATTTTCTAAGCACCTTACAGTGACTATATTGTATATTTTGAAGCACCAAGTTCTTCTGACAACCTATGAGTAGTCTTTTGTGAATTTCCTTCCAAAACTCTGCATGTATTCTCAATATTCCACACGCTGTAAGTCTTTAATGTCTCTTTCTCCACTACTGAAACGCCGAAACCATCATTGAGGTACACGCTCACTAACGACACCTTCACTCTCGACTTCACATATTTTTCGAGCCGCGCAAATACCTTTGTAATCTTAGTGCTGGTTTAGAATGACTGCAATCTCAAACATTATCACCTCCACTTTATATTCTTTGTTTTAATAATTGACAACTGGCATATAATTATAATAATAATAATAATAATTTATTTTAGCTGGCAGAGTTAAGGCCGTAAGGCCTTCTCTTCCACTCAACCAGCAAAAAGTATACATACATACGTATGAACTTACAAGCTACAAAGAATTCAACAATTTGATATACATAAAAGTTACGTGTATATAAGAGTTATTTATGAATTAAACAGCAAAATACTATGAATATTAAACAATGGAATATAAACTGTGTAGCAGAATTAAGCTAAAATACATAGAATTTTAATATATTCCACATAATGTTAGATAACAGAAAAAGGTTATTATGAGAAATTTTGAAAATACAGCGCTGTCAGGATGATGTCTAAAGGAAGAAGTAACAATGTAGTCAGTGATAGTTTACGTCAGTATGATTGGAGTGAATTGCTAAGAAGTTTAACCTCTAACCTGTTTTTAAAAATGTTTATTGTCTTGCAGCTCCTAATACTTTGTGACAAGGAATTCCATTGTCGCGAGGTGGATACTGTAAAAGATGATGAATAACAAGATGTTCTATGAATAGGTATACTTAGCGTGCCACAGATAAGTGATCTGGTATTTACGTCGTGGTTAAAGTATAGATAAGAGAAACGAGAAGAAAGGTAATTTGATGTTGAAGTGTGCAGAATTCGAAAAAGTAAAGACAGAGTGTAAAGTTCTACGTTCTTTAAATCGGAGCCACAAAGACTTGCGAAGGACGGCGTTATGTGATCACATACAGCAATGATTCTCAAACTATGGTCCGCGGACCACCTGTGGTTCTCGAGGTCTGATCTTGTGGTCCTTCAAAAAAGGCAGAAGAAAAATACACATGGCAATCGTCTTTCACTTTTTCTCTCAGTACTGACTCTATTCGTCTACTTACTTTCCACTCTACTCTCAACAACAAAAGAGGAATATAAAGCACTATGAATGTGGTGTTTTTCGCCATCTTTTCCCTGCACATCTGGCGCCGCCCCTGTAACCCAGCCAGGGACCACCCGAATTCACAACAGAGGACCGAACCTTTTCATGTATTTATGACTTTCTTAATAGTTTTGCCGAAACCCAGTCTGCACATTGAAATGGTCACGTACTGTACGTCGTACACCAATAATGTAACTCTGAGGTCACAATTTAAAACTTATTTTTCAAGTAAATATGACGAATTTTCATGGGTTCGTGATCACTTTCATTGCGATATTGAAACTAATAAACTTTCATTGAGTGAAAGAGAACAGTTAATTGAACTCTCGAATGAGACCGGACTTAAAATGAAATTCCAAGCGGAAGGTATGGTTAATTTCTGGACCTCATCACAAGTGAAAAGAGAATACAGTGAACTGTACAATTGTGCTTTAGAAATTATAATTCAGTTTATTTCTACGTATCTGTGTGAGAAAGGGTTATCACAAACTCTAATTAAAAGAAAGTAGCTACCGAAATTCGACTCGATGTATGTGACGATCTCCGACTTAAGCTTACCAGCATACGTCCAAATATAGAACAACTGTGCAAGAATCAGCAGACTCATTCATCTCATTAATGTGAGTACCAACATTTTTTTTCATTTATTCTTAGTTAATAAGTTAAAGATTATCCAAACTCTAATAGCCTTAAAGAAACAAAAATGAATTTTCTTCTATTAACATTAGCTTAATTAGTTAACACTAATATAAAATTAATTAAATTAAATTAAGTAATTCTATTTTAAAATATAAGTATATTGATATTAAAATATACTACAAAAATGATATTTTGCTTTCGAAGGGAACATGAGTGCTAAAAAGGATAAATGTTCATCTCCCCTCTTGCTTAAAAAAGTCCCTTGTGCAGACACTTGCATTTCCCTATTTCGACTATGCGGACATTTTACTGACTGACCTCTCCAGCGACAACAAAATGAAACTTCAACGTGCTCATAATTTGTGTGTACGTTTTGCAAGCAATGTTCGTAAATATGATCATATTACCCCATCCCTAGAAGCAATAGGTTTGCTTAAACTAGATAAGAGAAGAAATTTACATTCACTTCTCTTTCTCTTCGAAATCTTGAACTCTTCTATTCCTTCGTACCTGTCGTCTCGCTTCACTTACCTTTCTTCCCACCACAATCTGAACACACGCTCTCGTCATGAAACAATACTAACAATACCATCCCATCGCACCTCCTCATACTCATCCTCTTTTACAATAGCCCTGCCAAGACTCTGGAATTCGCTACCTGCTAGCATCAGGGACTGTCGAAATGAAATTGAATTGAAACGAAAGTTACTAGGCACTTGGTCAGTAATTGATTTCTTGTAAATAGTTTCTTTAATCTATCACAAAATATTTCAATATTCAGTAATTTCATCACTATACAATTTTGTTATTCTAGATTTAATTTTTAATTCAGTAAATATAAAATATTCTTTGTTTGTTTGTTTCTCTATGACTATTACACTCTTACTACGTCATACTACTTTTGACCAATAAAACGGTACGAAAGGACGTATTTCAACCAATCATGGCTGCTTATCGCACAATTTTATCGCGTCTCTAGCATTTGTTTAATTTGATCGCGTCCCTAACATTTGTTTAATTTTATCGCGTCCCTAGCATTTGTTTCTTTGTTTGCCAACATTTGAAACTGCGCTGGTCTAGACATCAAAAATATATAAAAAATTACAAACCACTCCAGTCGATGGACAGCAGTTTCAAATATGACTCGCATTGGCATTCAAGAACAAGAATTAATAAAAATCACTGATCATACCTATGCATCTTCTGAAATCCGATTTACAAATAAATGAAGAGCACCATTCGGAAATCCTGAATAAGTTGAATACACCATGTAGGCCTAAATCAACGAGTTCCACTTCTATTATGCACACGTCCAATATAACATCAATTGAACCACCAACCACATTCAAATTTGAAAATTGTACATTCAATAATTATTCCTTTTAAAATTATTCATGTTTATTTTTTATGTCATCGTCGTTAATTAAAACTTTTCTAACACTTGTGTATATTAGTTAGGTTATGTTATAGCTTCTGCTATATGATATTATGGATAGTCACGTATCAGAGATTGTTTAATATTAAGATTTATTGAATAGTAATCATTACAGTGTCTGTATAAAGACACTACTGCCATCTAGCATGCATCTAGCGTAATATTTGTAATGTTGAGATGGTACAATAATACACTTGAAGACAGTTGTATTTTCGTAAGTCAATTAATATTTTATTGTATTGGAGTACTTCGTTACTTCTAATCTTTATATACTTTCTTCTAATCGTGTAATAGTCAATTAAAACCCACTCGAGTTTTGATTTTCTCTAGATAAATCAAAACGTCTGGTGAGATTACTGTTGATAAATTAGCTTTAATTATTCAGGTAATCTTTTCGTACTTTGATTTTATTGTAATTGTAATTGTAAATTTAATACTAATTGTAATGTTATTTGTAATGGTAATTATAAATTTAATACTAATTGTAATTTTATTGTTCATATTGTAGTTGGAATCTCCTGGTAGAGGGGCAGAGAAGGTCTGACGGCCTTATCTCTACCAGGTTAAATAAATAAAAACTAATACTAAAGAGTAAGATGGTCCGCGGAACTATTCCGACTTAAAAAAGCGGTCCCCACTTCAAAAAAGTTTGAGAAACGCTGATATACAGTACTCAGTAACCATAGCGTCCTGTAAATTGCATTCCCAACTAGACAAAATCATTAAATCTTACAAAAAAAACGGCAGACATTTAAAAAACCGACACTACTTAGGAGACGACGTAAAATTACTTTTTCACAAAGAACTATGTGTATTAGTTCACCATTTCAGGGCTTATTAAAATGCATATAATTATTTTCATAGCCTCCAATAAAGCTGTTCGATTTGTGTCGCGGGGCTTGGAAGGTGTCCTTCGCAGCGACAGCAGAAGACATCTGTCTCGCAGCGCACCGATGGCCCCTATTTCGAGACAGCCACTCATTACCGCGTAGCAGTCATGTGGGTGCCACCGACTCGTCTCGCTACAGCCCGTTAATAAGCGCGGATGCTAATTAGAAGACTAGAGAAGTGATAGAAATCAGCTGACAGCGGCGATAGACGCCAGGATACATCTGCTGTTATGTTCCCACGAGAAGACCGTGTTTATGTTTCTGTCGCTTGCCTTTATTATACAGGGACATCATTTTATTTTTACTAACATTTCTAATATTAACCTGACTATACCTTTGGCTTAAAAGTTGTGAACCGGAAACGCCGTTTGCTACCCCCTTCCACGATTGGAGTTCGATGATATTGGCATTAATATACAAACAAATCACTTTACTAGGTATAGGAGGGATGAAAAGTAGTTCATCCACTTACGTAAACTAGGAAATATCGCGATTTTGAGTTTGATAATTTTCATTAGGTTTTTCTTTAATCAAAATACAGTACAATGTTAACAATAAGTGTTTTACTCTCGAACTGAGCTATCCATGCGGACGTATTCATTCTGCAGTGCATATTATACTGTCTACAGTACATTAGCGTACAATATAGAGAATGAAGTTAAATTGTAAAATAATCATAACGTGGATATTTAAACACATTTTTGAAAATGGTGACCGTTCATTTCGATACAGGGTTCAGTCCTTTTGTGCATATTACCGCACTATAGACTATTATACCTAATTCCAATTACCAGTTTCGTCCTTCGTAATAATAACTCATGTTGAAATAATTCTGTACCTACTCTGTAAAAACGTGCCTTACGTACTGTAAATTCAATCTTCACTTCTGTCCGATCCGAAAAAATAAAATTACTCAGACATGCTATCTACTGTCCGTACAAGTAGTTATGTCGTAGGATCGTAGAAAGGGGGGAAATCACTTGACAATTAATTATTTAACGAGGCCCTTTTATTTAAGTTATTTTAAACAGTTGCATAATATTACGCAGACGTCCAATTCCTAACAGAAATTAATGTTTCCAGACAAGACTAAGACAGCCCAGCCACTAGCCTTTTCAGCGGCGTGAGCAGAAGCAGGTGGGGAAAATCGAGATGCGACGTAGGCAAACGGACGACAGCACCTGTGCGAAAATATGATTCAATATTGAAAGCTGTTTCGTCACTAGAAAACGCGAACATATTTCTGGAACGTACTATGCTCAGTACTGCTTGACTGCATGTATGCGGCCTTGGTTGTGTTGGAAGTTTACTAGTAGAAGGGGTGGGAGTGAAGTACATTCAAAAACTCAGGTAAAATTGAAGTAAAAATAAAATGATGTCCCTGTATTAAGTAGTGATACTAACCCCTTGTGTTGTACTAGTAGACTATATTGTAAAACCATTGATACATTTCAACTAGACTGTGACCATAATTAAGATTTTATAGTAAGCCTACCATTAATTTTTTTAACTTGTTTCACATTCTAGCTATGAAGCGATGTACGAATATTGTAGAATGTAAACAAATACAATACAATATAATTAGCTCACATGGAAATGGAATGGTTATCTTGAATGCTGTGGACAAATGAGGCCATTTTACTCTCAGTGATGCAATAATTTTTTTTCCACTTTTTCCCCCCTGTAATGTGGTAGGCCTACCTATCAGATTACGTCCATCTTTAGGCTTTTGTCTCAATATATATTTTTTTCATTAACGGAGTAGCAGCAGAGAGGGACAAGTAGCCCATGCAACTCGTATTTTGTTTTCCACAGTCTCAAATCATCTTTCAAAGACGCTCGCTGGCGTAAGTTTTAATAAATTTTCCTTGAATTTACCCTCAACAATTCATTCAAAAGAAGAATAAGAAGAGAAAAAGAGAGCACTTTCGAAGGGAAATTTTTTTCTTACCTTTCTTGTCGTCCCTGAATCCTGTAAACATTGGGAGCACAGCGGATGGTCTCGCCGGGCAAGTTCCTTAAATTCTGCGACGATCCTGCAACAAGAAAAGTACACCATAAATAATATTCACACATTTTCATTATTATGACATTGCTTAATAAAATAGTCTTCTACAGGGACATCATTTTATTTTTACTTCAATTTCCATTGTACCTGAGTTTTTTAATGTACTTCACTCCCATTCCTTCCACTAATGAAGTTCAACCGTCCTCCACACCGATCCAAGACCGCATATACAGTCATAGTAGCCTTAAGGTCATAGTAAACAGTACGTTCCAAAAATATGTTCGCGTTTTCCAGTGACGAAAGAGCTTTCAATATTGCATCATTTTCCATTTGCCTACGTCGCATCCCGGTTTCCCCCACCTGCTTCTATTCGCCTCTCTGTAAATGCTAGTGGCTGGGCTATCTTAGCTCTTTTCTGGGAACATTAATTTCTGTTAGGAATTGGACGTCTTCGTAATATTATACCCATATAACTGTTTAAAATAACTTAAATAAAAGGGCCTCGTTAAGTAATTAACTGTCACGTGATTTCCTCCCTTTCTACGATGCCGCGACGTAACCATTTGGACGGACAGTAGATAGCATGTCTGAGTAATTTTATCTTTTCGGATCGGACAGAAGTGAAGATTGAATTTACTGTACGTAAGGTCTCTTTTATAGAGTAGGTACAGAATTATTTCAACATGAGTTACTGATACGAAGTACAGACCTGGTCATTTCAATTATGTACGTACAACAGTCTATGCACATTAGCACTGAAGCCTGTATCGAAATGAACGGCCACCATTTTCAAAAATGTATTTAAATATCCATATTATGATTATTTTTCAATTTAACTTCATTCTCTATAGTGTACGCTAATGAGATGTAGACAGTATAATATACACTGCATAATGAATACGTCCGCATGGACAGCTCACTTCGTGAGTAAAAAACACTTATTGTTAATACAGTACTGTACTTTGATTAAACAAAAACCTAATGAAAATTATCAAACTCAAAATCGCGATATTTCCTAGTTTACGTAAATGGATTAACTACTTTTCTTCCCTCCTATACCAAGTAAAGTGATTTGTTTTTATATTACGCCAGTATCATCGAACTCCAGTCATGGAAGGGGGTAGCAAACGGTGTTTCCGGTTCTTAATCGTTGATTAAGCCAGGTTAATATTAGAAATGTTAGTAAAAATAAAATGATGTCCCTGTATAATTCTTCTTTCTTGCACTGCTTAAACTTTCCCTTTATCAGATTCTACATCACGGCGGTTGGCGGGCGGGGAGAGATTCTTGTGATCGTGCACTAAACACATCACAAATGCAGGCCTCCCTGGTCATGAGACCGGTATGACGCAGAACCGTCCCAGAGACACCACAAGACAATCACAGGACAACGGACAAACACCCAGTCCCGTGGACGGAAGATAAATTTCTTCCACTGCCTACACTAGGAATCGAACCTCGGAACAGTTGGTTGAAAAGCGCATACAATAACCACAGGTCGATTCACGAGGATTTACCGTCACTCACGGAGCTTATTTCCAAAGACATTCTGAGCAAAAAATTTTATATAAAACATTTGTCCTAATCTCAATTCTATTTTCAGAGTTACACTAAATTTGAAGTTGTTAGCAAAATACATTTTTTTCTTGAGTTTTAAAGGTAGAGAATGAACTATTCGGAAGTGTCATTTCTTTAATTGGCTAGTGTTCTGAAGCTAAATTTATCAAAGGATAAGTATAAATGTTACAAAATGAATATGTACAGAGGTGTGAAAATTATTAGAATAATCTTAATTTTAAAGGTTTTTTAATAGTTCCTTCACAAATATTAATTGAATTGATGAATATTGGTATATATACTATACTGATGTAGGATATATTTACTACTAACAATGACGGAAAGCATTGTTGTACATTGGTATTTTTCTTATTTTACAATTGTTATGGGAATTCAGAAATTATTATATTATGTTGGCGGAATTGGAAACATAAAAAATTATATGCACAAAACAGATGTATACGTTCATTTGAACCTTCACAACAATGTAAACGCAAAGAACAATTTGTTTAAAGCATTTCTTAATTAATTTTTGACGTTTCCAATTCCGCCAACATAATATAATAATTTCTGAATTCCCATAACAATTGTAAAATAAGAAAAATACCAATGTACAACAATGCTTTCCGGCATTCTTAGTAGTAAATATATCCTACATCAGTATAGTAATATTATATACCAATATTCATCAATTCAATTAATATTTGTGAAGGAACTATTAAAAAACCTTTAAAATTAAGATTATTCTAATAATTTTCACACCTCTGTATATAATTTAATGGCCTGAATGGTTTATGATAAATTCATAAGTAATTTGAGGGTAATAAATAAATTGATATATATTCATTAACACTCACGTTCAAATATTTTATTCCTACAGTTTTCCCAACTTTCCAGTAGCCTAATGTCTTAATCATGAATGTTTGGTTTACTACAACATTTTTCGACATCATCTCTTATAAAAATCAGGCAAGCAAAGATGATGATGATGATGATGATGATGATGATGATGATGATGATTGCTACTGTATGAAGCTTTTAATTTCTTCCTCTTCAATTTCCTTATAATTTTTTTTTTTTACTAGATGACGCCACCAGCAACTAAAAGCTCGCCAATTATTGATATTGCACAAACTGACGAAACGACTCTGTAAACACCTCGCTTCAGCTGAGTGCTTTGTTCGAACCTCGCTGATGGCATTACATCGTTCCTCACTTACCATGGCAACCGTCCAACACAGCATCCTCCTCTTAGGCTGCAGCGTATCCGGATCTAGTTACTTACAAACGTTCTGGTTTACTTGTAACAGCCAGTTCCTAATCTGTCACCTCTTTTCTTTAAGGATGCATTTTTATCAACCAGTCAAAGTGCTGCTAAGCACTAAGAATCTTTTATGATGATGTCATCAGTAGAGTTCGTAGACGAAAGAATTTACACATTCCGGTGATATTTCATGCTGTCTACCTGCCCACAACAACGAAAAGGTAAACGTCTGAAGAATTTCATACATAGTCCACGAGGAAGCCTTTTGTGTTCTTGTACTTACTTACTACTTACTTACTGGCTTTTAAGGAACCCGGAGGTTCATTGCCGCCTCACATAAGCCCGCCATTGGTCCCTATCCTGAGCAAGATTAATCCAGTCTCTACCATCATATCCCACCTCCCTCAAATCCATTTTAATATTATCTTCCCATCGATGTCTCGGCCTCCCCAAAGGTCTTTTCCCCTCTGGCCTCCCAAATAATACTCTATATGCATTTCTGGATTCGCCCATACGTGCTACATGCCCAGCCCATCTCAAACGTCTGGATTTAATGTTCCTAATTATGTCAGGTAAAGGATACAATGCGTGCAGTTCTGCGTTGTGTAACTTTCTCCATTCTCCTGTAACTTCATCCCGCTTAGCCCCAAATATTTTCCTAAGAACTATGTTCTTGTACAGTGAACTTATATGCCGGTAATAGACTATGAGGCAAACTCGGCTAATTTCGCAGTATTAAGGTTCTCTGTCTGTAGTTAAACCTAAAAATGCTTAAAAAAACTTCCTTCATGTCGCAGTTAATCACTAGACTAAACTTTACTCCTTTTGGGGACACAATTTTGTTAAATTTGGTAATCAATGAAAATCCTGTTTAATCTAAATTCCAAATGAGATTAGGCTTGGATTTCAGTTCTGGTTTTTCATACACACTTACTAACACATCATAAAAATCGTTCAAATTCGAGCGAGTTGATGCTGCTGCTCTACGGTAGGACAGATTTTCTGGCTGGCGCATACTTATCCCATAGCGCTTTTTAAAGGAAGTTCGAATCTGCGCGCCACTCGAACTGTTCGCCGGCAACTAACGGAAACTAGTTAAGAAACTGAGTACCGGCAAAAGCATATTACGAACAAACTATATCAGATAAAACAACAAGCAAGGGTTCAAATTAATCATAAGAATGTGGAGAATTCATTAATCATAGTGCAATACTTATAGTTCTGAAAATCTGGACGATATAATGTCCAGAAACACAACACTGCAAATTCATTCACGCTATGTCAGAAAACACACACACTACTAATGCAGATAGTTGTGTAGCTTTCGTCAGAAAGCGTTGCAATGCGACCTTCCTGCATGAAATATCTCCGACATTTATCCGTATTTTTTGTAAGCTCAAATGAACAACGACAACTCCACAACTAATTAATATATGAGATACTGCAAAATTAGGCGTACTGCGAAATTAGCCAAGTTTGCCTTAGACCAGATTTTAATTTTCAAAGAATAGGACAATCTACAACATTTACTATTTTCTTTGAATCACTTCTGTAAATGATAAAAACCTTATAATCTCCCATGGAGGATTTACTAAAGAACTACTTTCACAACTTCCTTTCGTCCACGCCTGTGGAGTAACGGTTAGCACGTCTAGCCGCGAAACCAGGTGGCCCGGGTTCCATTCCCGGTCGGGGTAAGGTACCTGGTTGAGGTTTTTTCAGGGGTTTTCCCTCAACCCAATACGAGCAAATGCTGGGTAACTTACGGTGTTGGACCCCGGACTCATTTCACCGGCATTATCACCTTCATCTCATTCAGACGCTAAATAACCAAAGCTATTGATAAAGCGTCGTAAAATAACCTAACCTCGGCCTTCACAACTTCCGAGAGGTGATAGTAGGAGGAAGAATAATAAAGTACGTAAGATTTGCTGATGATATGGCGTAAGGATATGCTACTATAGTTAAAAGACAGCTGTGAGCAGTATGGGATGTAGATTAATGCAAACAAGACGAAGACAATGGCTATCGGAAGAAAAATAAAGAAGGTAAACTTGTGAATTCTAAATGAGGCAGTAGAGCAAGTGGACAGCTTCAAATACCTGAGGTGTACTTTAAGTAGTAACATAAGCCTAAGCTGCTGCCAGGAAGTCGAAAGGATAGCAATCGCAAAGGAAGCTTTTAATAGAAAAAGAGCATCTTCTGCGGTCCTATGGAAAAATAATTAAGGTGAGGTGCTTCTTGTGGTATTGTATGGGGCAGAAACATGGATATTACGACGAAGTGAAGAGAAACTACTAGAAGCATTTGAAATGTGGATATGGGGAAAAATGGAGAGTGTGAAATGGGAGAAAAAATATGAAATTAAGAAGTAGGTACTAGAAAGAATGGATGAAGAAAGAATAATGCTAAACAGATAAGGAAGAAATAAAAAAGAATTTGCTGGGTCAATAGCTGAGAAGAAACTGTCTACTGAAGAATGCACTGGGAGAAATGGTCAACGGAAAAGAAAAGAAAACGTTCGGCGCAGAGAAAGAAATGAGATGATAGACAATATTAAGATATCATATAACTTACGGTAAGTAGGCGGAGACAAAGAGGAAGGTACATAAAAAGGAGCAGAAACTCTTGAGCAACTAAATCATAAATGGAATGTCTCCTGAATGACTACTTTAGAAATTAAATATGCCATGAAAGTATCAGGTTTCACGCTCCAATAAAATAAATAAAATGGAGAAAAAGAATTAAAATTTGCGATTTACAATTACTGTATTACACAAAATACAGGAAGTTGAATGCAAATAAACCTATTATAAAAATAAAATAAGCGAAAAGATGCGGAGAAACAACATTTTCATATTACTAAAGGCAGGAGAAAAAAAATATATACAGTCTAGTCTGTTTGGGTATGGATAATATTAATTTATTATTTTAAAGCTATTATGATAGTAGTAAAAATTTCTTGCTGGTCACGAAGTATAAACACAATCCGTTATATGTTCTCGAAACAGCTCACTAGTAACTTAAACCTGATACAAAAAATATGGAACATAAATTTATTTATGGTACATCGCACAAATAATACCTCTGCCGGAAGATGTAGCTCAACGCATGGAATTGGGAATTACTTATTACCTGTGGACAGGACATATTTATAAAATTGCTAAATCTCAACTGTGGAAACGGACAGAACAAGGTGGATGCGGTCTGATTGCAGTTAATAATAATAATACTCATTAAAACACCACTGCAAAGGAAAAATAAATATAAAAATTCCATTACATCTGAATTAATAGATTTTACTTTGCAACATCCCATATTCCGAAGGATAAAAATGTGCCTGAATAAAATACCAGAGCGGCTTCTCAACGATCCTGAGTCTATGACCACAAAGGAAACATATACGTCATTATTAGCTGTTAAAGAAACCGTTCCCTCCATTATGACCAAATACCCGAATATGAAGTGGAAAAGAATATGGAAAATCTTCACACTACCAAATATTTCAACTGATTGGAAAACAAGTGCATATAAAGTAGTAAATGATATTGTTCCCACAGAAGCAAAAAAGTACCACCATAACATCACGCACTCACCTCTATGTCAACACTGTGGCAATTTTGATACTCTTCACCATCGATTAACAACATGCCGACCTGCAGTATGGTCTTGGTTGTGTCGAAAACTAATAAATGCCTCTCACACGGACAACCCGAACGACCTTCGAAGGATGGTACTTCAACTGGAAATGCCCACCCCCAGCAATAAATTCGCACTAACATGGATAATTATGGGATACTTACACTACATGATCAGTGACAACAATCCAACGATAGCTGGACTACAAAAGTTACTAATGGAAGCTGAAAGGAAACTGAGAAGAAAAGGACGTAACAATTTGTTAATAATTGAAAATAAGAAAAACATTCTCAACATATGAAAATAAAACTCAGTAATTGGTATAAAAAGATATGGCGATTATGTGAATAATTTACGTAATTAATTGTACTCTGTTAATATATAGGCCTATGTACAGACGTGGACAAATTATTAACAAAATTGACGATTTTTATGATTAATTCTATTTACAAAATTTGACTTTTCAATTTAGACTACAGTTGACAATTTTGCATATTTCTATCATTACAGTAGATAGAAATATGCAAAAATTTCAAATGTAGGCTATTCTAAATTGAAGAGTCAAATTTTATAAAAAAATATATATATATATATATATATATATATATATATATATATATATAATAAAATCTTCAATTTTGCTAATAATTTGTAAATATTATGCAAAAATGTCAACTGCAGTCTAAAGTGAAGAGTAAAATTTTGTAAAAATATATAATAAAAATCTTCAGTTTTGTTAATAATTTGGAAATATCCAAAATGTCACCTGTAGTCCAAATTGAAGAGTCGAATTTTGTAAAAAATATATACAAAAAATCTTCACTTTTGCTAATAATTTGTAAATATGCGAAAATATCAATTGTAGTCTAAATTGAAGAGTGAAATTTTGTAAAAATATAAAATAAAAATCTTCGATTTCTCTAATAATTTGGAAATACCCAAAGATGTCAACTGTAGTCTAAATTGAAGAATCATAGTTTGTAAAAATATATAATAAAAATCTCCAATTTTGCTAATAATTTGTCCACGTCTGTATATACATATATCTTTTAAATTGCTACCATATTAACTGTAGGTGTAGTTTCCAAAAGTTATTTTGTAAATAGTGATGGAAGCCTTCAAAAATGATTTAAGATCGAATATATTTTAGTATTACAGTATTTTGTTTCATATGTTCATATATTGCCAAAATAAATGTCATAGTTTGGCAGATTTTAACGTAGTACAAACTTCAAATTGTTCTTTTGCGTAATGTCATAAAATAATGTTTATTATGTCATTAATGTGTCACAAGATCTCAGGTATTGTAGTATAAATAGTGTTATATAACTCATGTCATATATCATGTAAACATTGTACGTGACAAATAAACGTGTTAAAAAAAAAAAGCTTGAGTTGTTGAGGTTGCTAGGAACAATAGACTGTGCAGGTACTATTTCGTATTGTCTGTAATGAGGCGATAGTAGCGATCCTAGTGGTTAGCAACTATATATGGATGCATATTTATTACATATTGATCTTCGTGACTGTATATACTACACTGTGGTTATATCATGATTAAAAGATGGGAGTTTCCTTATACGACAATCAACAATGCATAATGTGAAAGGACAAATGAAAATCGTAGATGATTAAAATGGCTACTACAAATCAACAGCGGGCACAATGTGTTCTTTGGTACGCTAAATTTGAGTGTGTTAAAAGAGTTCAAAGGGAATTTCGACGTGATTATGGTGTGCGTAATGTACCTAAATACGATTCCATAATGTTGTGGTATCGAACATTTTGTAGAAACAGGTTCTGTGTTAAAAAATCATGCAGGAGATCGCAGGCGAAACCCAGTACGAGAAGCAGCTATCTCTTGGCTTGTAGGCCTACCCAAACTCCCCAGATCTAACCCTTCCTGACTTCTTCGCGTAGGGTTTCATTAAAGACATTGTCTATTCACAGAAACCCAGGAACATTGATGATCTGAGAGTAAAAGTTACTCAAGCTTTTCGACAAATCACCCCTCTTATGTTACAACGGACATGAGCTGAATTGCATCACCGTTATGAGTTGTGCAGGGTGAGCATTGGGGGTCATGTTGAGCTCTGAGGAATCTCCCATCTTTCAGTGTTGTATCCACAAAGTTTCAACAAATAAAGTTCAGTAGTAAATGTTTTACAGTGTTTTTATTCTATCCATACTCAAACGGATCACCCTGTAGAAAGAGTACTACAGATTATTCCCAGAAAAAATTTTGAATTCAATGAAAACAGGTTGAAAAGCTTACCTGGCAGCAGGAGAAGGATAAGAAGAAGAAGATTATGATGGTGATAACGGCAATGACAATTATCACAATCTAAATCACAATACAACTAAAACGTAATGTTTCTTCTAACAATCCGACCACTCTAGTATTCCGGAACGAGACGTAATAACTTATGGCGGTCACATGACGCAGGTTCGATGTGCTGCAAACAGTGTTGATTGTTCCGGTCGGAAGTTTTGGCTAAAAAGCATAATTAAAATAAAAATGAAGGGTGTGATTGTGGTCACGCATTATGCGGAAACGCCCCCAGGGTGCGAAAAATCCCGAGAACAATAAACCAAACGAGGTGACACTAAATTACTTTAAGTAGTGCTGAATTAAATAAACTTGTAAAATCATCAATAATAAAAAATAATTAAAACACTGCAATCAATTTGGCAACAGAGGGTGTCATTAAGTCCATTGTTGTTTAATTTACTAGAATAAAATGTCGTGCATTCATTCAGAACGATAATTTATTGTCGCAGTAATTTGAGGTTTACATGTTAAATCATTAGTTGACAATTTTTGTTCATGTGCAAACGAACAGGAAAAAAAAAAAAGAAGAGCAATCTCCAGGTTATATAACGTTGACACTTGTGTAAAATGTAAACACAACAGAGCTGAAGAATTTTAGACGTAATTCTTCTAAAACTGCAATACCATCGTCATTTTTCATTATATTTTGTGAGTCATTTGTCAATTATTAGATCTTGCTTCCAATTATAGTCCCGTCGCTCTAATTTCCGGCAGCCAATCGCGTTGCAGGTCGGCTACATTTAAACGTGTGCGTCTTGTGATTCGCTGATGAAGACGTTATTCATTTCTTAAGGTTCGATAAATAACACTAGCCTGCGAACTTCAACTTTGTGTTTGTTGCCTAAAGTAAATAATGTGATTTTATATAATGTCGATGTGCTGAATTCGAATTTCCAATCCGTTTACTTCTATCACGTCAGGTTTGTTTGCAAAATCACTTTAAATGTATTGTATAATTACGTGAATTTCATCACAAACTTTTTCATTTCACTTTTTTATTTCAAATGCAAAAGCAATATTTAAAAGACACAACTTGTTGCAATGTGTATGGTTGTTCATACATGGCACTAGAGTGTTTTTGCTTTGTTTTGGTTTGTTTAATTCACTATTGGATGTATTAATTAGCATAATGTATCACACAAAGAATTACACCACTTGTTTCTCAGTTGAGGAAGTCGTCCTGCTCCTCTTTCTTTTATTTTTGTCTTCCGGTATTTCACTCTTTAACATCCAACAATAATGAGGATGCATACTGATGCTCCAGCGTCCCTGGTATCTCTTTTCGAACTCCTGCAGATCCTTGTGAAATCGTTCACCTTGCTCTTCGCTCAAAAATCCTACATTTTCGGGGAAATAATCTAGGTGAGAAAACAGAAAATGAATTTTGATACTCATGTTACAACCAAGTTCCTTGTATGCTTCAAGCATGTTAGCCACAATGTTTCGGTAATTAGGACCCTTGTTGTTACCAAGAAATTTTAAAACAGAAAGATATCCATGCTGTTTTCCCCTTTTCATCCACAGTGTTTTTAAATGCTGCATCAGACATCTGTTTTCTTTAGTCAGGACCATTAAATATAGTTTCTTTTAATTTGCTTCAGATAGTAGTGGAAATTTCTCAAATATGTATTTGAAACAGTCTCTTTCCTTATTTAAAGCCACGTTCTGCAGCACCCGACTCGTTACAATTTCCCTCAACACTACATCAGACTCAGATGAAAACTATTCAAGATTTTCTAGTCGCACAGTGATTGGTACATCAGGCCCATGGGGTACAGGTAAAACGGCGGACCGTATAACTGGATACCGGTACACGATATGCTTTTTATTTTTAGAATCGTACCCCTTCACATCACACGAACAGAAGTAGCAGTCATTACTATGGTTCGACTGCTCTCTCCAAACCATAGGTACTCCAAAAGATAGCAACAGTCTTCTGCCGTTGATCCAATGATAAAGTTCTTCAATGCATACTCTACATACTTTCTGTGGTGCCCAAGCTTTACTTTGGTCTCCAAGTTTGATTCCAAAATAGGCATGGTATGACTTTTTCACAAAATTTGTAAAATTACGCCTCTGCTTAGGCAATGTGTATATCCTGCATAAGTTATATAATAAAAATGGTCTGGATTATTTATACATTCTCGATGCGACATGGTAAATGCTTTCTTACTGAACTAAAAACTCTCAACTTTCTACTCCACAATAAAGCTTCAAAAACTGATCTCGTTTCGTTTCCAGGTGAAACACAGACTATTGAAATGTGAGAGGAACTAGACGAGTTGAGTTAAGTCTCTCACTAAGGTATGGCTGACATTTCTATCTCCCACAAATAAAGATAATGGCAAGGCTGCACGTTATTTCACCCTAACTTCCTCTATATGCTAAGAAACATCTGTTATCCTTGATTTTCAATATAAACATCTTAAAAAAATGTTGAATATATTTGGTTTTCATATCTTAACATACTAAAACTACAGTTGTTAAAGTATTATAGTTTAAATAATTACGCTATCAATTGTCGTGATATATTATAAGAAAATTAAAATAACAAAAAAATGGTACGTGATAGGAACTTCCTGGCTTCGAATTTGACTTCAGCATGCTAAAAATACCCTAAAAACATTCAAACTTTGGAGGCAGTAATTTCATCGCAGACTAGTGTAATTAATATAATCGCCCGCCATTTAGGCTCTTTCGTTGGCGTTCGCAGAAAGCACACGAGGGCGTTACTTGCCGCTCAATTATTTGCCGCTCAATTACAGTGCGTTTGATTTATTATCATAGGAGCTACGACATGATAATGTTTAACGGTGTGGCAAATAAATTCCTCGTATGGTATCTCGGCAACGAAAGAACAAAAATGGCGAACGGTACTACCTACCTAGACTTTATAGAGCCTTCAGTTCCTAAGACGTAAGTAAAGAGGAGGAGTCACGCCGGGAATAACAGCGTCGCGACTATAACACCCATTAGGGTTGCCAACTCTAGAGGACAAAAATTCAGGACACACTAAAAAATTAAAAAGCACATAAACGTTTAATGAATTTCAATGTAAATACACTTGTATTTTGACGCTCAATTAATCAATTAGAATTGCCTTCGTGTTATTATTTGGTTGTAGCGGTATAGCCCTATATTAAAGAACATGCCGTAAGTCTGTACACATTAAAAAACACAGGGGTTGGTAAGTGTACATATCTCTACACTCACTAAATTAACATTGTTTGGAAGAATACTTGTTGCTTCCTTTATTTTTGTTTATTATCTCTTTGTTTGTTGAAATATAATCAAAAAATTCTCTACATGACATATTAAAATTCGTCTTTAGTAAGAGTTCTGATTTTACAAGTTCTGGCCTCATCCGGTTCCTCGTCAGTTCAGAGATTTTTCATTTAAAAAAAAAACTCGCTCTACATAAGCATTGCTAATTGGAAGAGCATGTATGTGTTCAGCAATTTTCTTAAAGTCTGGCACACTACGTGTCTTCAAAATAGTGTCCCAGCCTTCTTGAGTTGGTAGATCTTTCAATGTCGTCGTCATCTCTTTCAATTGGTAATATGGTACAATGCATCATCATTTTCGAATTTCAATTCTATATTAACATGCAATACATTCACAATTTCAGTAAGGACACTGAATTTGAAAGTATCATTAAGACTTAGAAAAGTGAATTTTTTAAAAAGTGAAGAATTGTAATCAAACCAAATAGTCAATGGCCCTCTGATACACATTCAGTGCTTTCTTCTTAAACAGATGCACATCAGAATCACTCTAGTTATTCAAATGTTGATTTACTGCCAAGCCATGTCACCAATAAGCGCCACGAACTCGCTTCTGTGCTTTATCCAAAGAGCTTATACTACTTACAAACTCTTTGCTTCTATTCTTCAAAAAGTATATCGTATAATTATAAAATGTTTTGTAGCCATTGAAAACTACATCGAATCTCTAATAATGAAATATCAATATGAAATTTCAGAATATAATATTGCAATGAACAAAATTCCGGACATTAAGTGTCCTGAAAATCCGGAAAAATTCGGAACGATTGCCAACCCTAATTACTTAAACTGATTTATTAATAAATTAATATCCTTACTTCCAAACCTATCTCTTTATTTACTTACAAACTTACTTATTTACTGGCTTTTAAGTAACCCGGACGTTCATTGCTGCCCTCATATAAGCCCGCCATTGGTCCCTATCCTGAGCAAGATTGATCCATTCTCTATCATCATATCCCACCTCCCTGAAATCCATTTTAATATTATCTTCCCATCTACGTCTCGGCCTCCCTAAAGGTCTTTTTCCCTCCGGCCTCCCAACTAACACTCTATATGCATTTCTGGATTCGCCCATACGTGCTACATGCCCTGCCCATCTCAAACGTCTGGATTTTATGTTCCTAATTATGTCAGGTCAAGAATACAATGCGTGCAGTTCTGTGCTGTGGAACTTTCTCCATTTTCCGGTAACTTCATCCCTCTTAGCCCCAAATATTTTCATAAGCACCTTATTCTCAAACACCCTTAACCTATGTTCCTCTCTCAAAGTGAGAGTCAAAGTTTCACAGCCATAAAGAACAACCGGTAATATAACTGTTTTATAAATTCTAACTTTCAGTTTTTTTGACAGCAGACTGGATTATAAAAGCTTCTCAACCGAATAATAACAGGCATGTCCCATATTTATTCTGTGTTTAATTTCCTCCCGAGTATTATTTATATTTGTTACTGTTGCTCCAAGATATTTGAACTTCTCCACCTCTTCAAAAGATACATTTCCAATTTTTATATTTCCATTTCGTACAATATTCTCGTCACGATACATAATCATATACTTTGTCTTTTCGGGATTTACTTCCAAACCTATCTCTTTACTTGCTTCCAGTAAAATTCCCGTGTTTTCACTAATCGTTTGTGAATTTTCTCCTAACATATTCACGTCGTCTGCATAGACAAGCAGCTGATGTAACCCGTTCAATTCCAAATCCTCTCCGTTATCCTGGACTTTCCTAATGGCATACTCTAGAGCAAAGTTAAAAAGTAAAGGTGATAGTGCATCTCCTTGCTTTAGCCCACAGCGAATTGGAAAAGCATCTGACAGAAACTGACCTCTACGAACTCTGCTGTACGTTTCACCGAGATACATTTTAATTAATCGAACTAGTTTCTTGGGAATACCAAATTCAATAAGAATATCATATAAAACTGCTCTCTTAACCGAGTCGTATGCCTTTTTGAAATCTATGAATAACTGATGCACTGTGCCCTTATACTCCATTTTTTCTCCATTATCTGTCGAATACAAAATATCTGGTCAATAGTTGATCTATTACGCATAAAACCACACTAATGATCCCCAATAATTTCATCTACATATGGAGTTAATCTTCTCAAAAGAATATCTCTTTACTTGCTTCAAGTAAAATTCCCGTGTTGAATGAATAAACACCATCGCATTGAGTGACCATTGCAATAACCTCTACACCATCAAGGACAACTGACATTACCTTCATTCATTTATTTTATTCCATAGATCTTACATGAGCAATGAAGCTTTAAGATGTGGAACAAGTCAACATTTTACAATATTACAATTACAATTTTTACAAATTTTTATAGTTTTACAATTTAGTAATTTTCTACAATTTTTACAATTTTGTGCAATTTTTTATATTTTTTTTTTCTTTTTTTTTTACATTTTGGCGAGATGTAGTGAGATGAGATGAGATGAGGTCCGAGGATTCGCCAAAATATTACCCGGCATTTGCCTTTTGGTGGGGGAAACCTCGGAAAAACCCAACCAGGTAATCAAATCAAAGGGGTTGATGCCAAGGACTCGCCATAGACCATCCGGCTTCAGTCCCACGGCTGGGGAAAACCTCCGAAGAAACCAAAGACCAAAGGGGGATCCAACCCAAGCCCAAACGCAGCTCCGGATCAGCAGCCCAGCGAGTCTGCCGACTGTGCTACATCGATGGCTCTACTAAAAGTATACAATACATAGCCAATCAGATTAGTAAATTTACAAACGCAAACGATCATTCATAAGTTTAGCTATATGTATAATACAAAACAAGTTAATTAAATTTAAGGCATAAACAATTCAACCAGTTGTGATATACAGAAATTGATAATACATATCATGCAAACTACTTCAAATTACAAACACAAACAATTTATCAGTAGAGCTATATAGATTACTATTCAATTTAAAGCATATACAATTCATCGCCCAAAACTATACAAATATATACAATACAAAGTAGCATACTTTCATTAAGCTATACAAATTTGTGCAATTAATATCAAGTAGATTAATTCAATTTACAATCATAAACAATTCATCAGTTGAGCTATACATATTACCATTCAATTTACAGTAGGTCTATATACAATTCGTCAGCCAAACTATACAAACATATACAATCAAATTAGTTCAATTTACAAACTTATTTTCGTTAAGCTATACAATTCATATGAAGTAGATTAATTCAATTTATAAGCTTAAACAATTCATCAGTTGACTTATACAGTATACTATTCAATTTACAGTACATACAATTCATCAGTTATGGTAAACAAAAAAATACAATATATAGTCAACAGATTAAGTCAATATAAAAACACATTTTAGTTGAGCTATATAAAATTGTACATGTCATTTAAGTAGAATAATTCAATTCACAAGCATAAACAATTCATCAATTGTGTAGAAGGTATGAGTATGTAGAAATTTGGTTAATTCTTTTCTGAACCTTTTCTCGTAGTTCTTCAAATCTTTAAGATAATTAGGCAGTGCATTGAAGACTGTTATACATGAATAGCGAACTCCTTTTTTAAAACAGCTTAGACTAACAGAGGGTAGATGAAGATCTGATTTATGTCTTGTATTAAAATGATGAATGTCTTGATTAGTACTTCGAACGTACTAATCAACAGCCTGTGTGACGTCATTTCCCGGCGACTAACGCACTCGGTGCAGTACATTTAACATCACTGAATCGCTTTGTAATTATGAATTAGCCGATTTAGCCGCGAACGCTGCACTGCATGAAGTCAGGAAAGTGTGGCGAAAACAACTACACAGACTCTGGGATGCGATCCAAAGGCCTTCTGAAAGTGGTGCCACCACAGATCAACATGCTGGCAGATTAATATTCTGTCTGCGCATCATGCAAATAAATGCAACCGCTCGAGAGAACTCGCACTCAGTGCTGCCATCTGAAATTATGATGGTGGCTGCATATCGAGCAGAAGTCTTTTCGGATCCGCACTACGAAATGAGCAACATCAGATATTTATGCTTTCGCGAGAAAAAAAATACAACTATCATTCTTCTCCGCCATTAACTTCCTAGTAATGCCGCACTTCGATTATTGTGACGTTTTGTTAAGGCCCGATTGTATAAACCATTTAATCTTAGATCAGAGGTTAAATTGATCCTTGTTTCAGCTGAACTTGGAATTTTGTGTTGTATAAAGTCTAATCTGAGATTAATTTGTCTCAAACTAAAGTCAACTTTGACTGAAGAAATTTCTCCGATTAAGTTAGATGATCCAAGTTCAGTTATTTCTTTTCTGTTTGAAATATACGAGTGACAGATTGTGCAAATAAAATATCCATTATTATTAATATTAATAGATATGTTAGGTACATTTATATATATTTCTTTCAATTTCTTGCCTTAATACACAAACATTCTTATATTTTATAAGGCTCTATCGTGTTCAGCAGTATCAAATAACATAACCTATAATTATATTATGTTTATAACAACCATTAATTATTAATGGATATGATAGGTACATTCATAAATGTTCAATTAACTGTATTTTATAAAGCTTTATTATGTTTAGCAGTATCAAACACCATAACATGATAACAACTTGGAGAACAGTCAACCTTCTTCTTATTGTCCGCCATTATTTACATTGAAAAAAAAAACAGTGTCTCCAACAGAGTGTAATAAGGAAAGTCGCCAAAAAGTAGTTGTAAAGTCGCTAGATTTCTCATTATCAACAAAGAAAGATTAAATTTGGTCACTATGGGGTGCTAAAAAGGTCACTAAAGCCCTATTTAAGCAATATAAAAGTTAAAAGAAATTGTTGTTGAAAAAGAGTTAAAATCGCTAGATTGGCAACACTGAACAAACCTGTATAACATGGTCCGCGCATCACGTATTTCACCTGTTTATGCGATGTTGCCAAATCCTTTTCACGTGAACTTAGATTGCATTTGAACCAAGGTAATTTGATCGCAGAAAAGTTTCATACAATAGAAGAAGTGTCTGAACTCGGTTTACTTTTCGATCGTCGATCAAAATTGATCTTTAGTCAGGGAGTTTTATACAATTGGGCCTAAGTGACCTAAGTTCTGAACTGTCAGTCAAGTTACAGCGAGCTCAGAATATGTGCGTCAGATACGTGTGCAGCATCCGACGATATGACCACATATCACCGTCCTTCGCAAGTCTCTCGTGGCTCCGACTTAAAGAACGCAGAACTTTACACTCTTTGTCTTTACTCTTTCGAATTCTGCACAATTCAATACCAAATTACCTTTCTTCTCGTTTCTCTTATCTATACTCTAACCACGACGTAAATACCAGATCACTTATCTGTGGCACGCTAAGTATACCTCTTCATAGAACATCTTGTTATTCATCATCTTTTACAATATCCACCTCGCGTCAATGGAATTCCTTGTCACAAAGTATTGGGGGCTGCAAGACAACAAACACCTTTAAGAACAGCTTAAAAGATAACCTTATTAGCATTTCACTCCAATCATACTGATTTAAAATATCACTGACTACATTGTTACTTTTTTCTTTAGACATCATCCTGATTGTGCTGTATTTTAATTGTCTCATAACAATCTCTTTCTATTATCTAATATTATTTTAAATATATTAACATTCTATGTATTTTAGTTTAATTCTGCTACACAGTTTATTTCAGTGTTTAATTAATAGTTCATAGTATTTTGTTGTTTAATTTGTAAATAACTCTTGTATACATGTACCTCTCATCTAAATCAAATTGTTGAATTCTTTGTAAGTTCATGCATATGTATATACACTTTTTTGCTGATTGAATGGAAGAGAAGGCCTTACGGCCTTAACTCTGCCAGCTAAAATAAATCATTATTATTATTATTATTATTATTATTATTATTATTATTATTATTAACTTCCCTCCACTTCGTACCTCCTATTTTAATTCCCCCCCCCCCAACTCTTTTCTCACCCTCACTTTTAGCACTAAGATTCTGTAACATCTGTCTCTTTCCCTAAAAATCTGTTAAGTTAGATTTCTTGTGTTCGACAGATATTGAAGAAAAAATGGGAGTAAAGGGTACAGTATATTAGCCATAAGTAGGTTTCAAAAAGGCATATGACTCGGTTAAGAGAAAAATTGTACGTAATATTCTTATTGAATTTGGTATTCCCAAGAAACTAGTTCGATTAATTAAAATGTGTCCCAGTGAAACAAACAGAAGAGTCGAAATAGGCCTGTTTCTGTCAGATGCGTTTCCAATTCACTGTGGGCTAAAGCAGGGAGATGCACTATCACCCTTACTTTCTAACTTTGTTCTAGAATATGCCATTAGACAAATCCAGGATAACAGGCAGTGTTTGGAATTGAACGCGTTACGTCACCTGCTTGTCTATGCGGATGACTTGAATATGTAAGGAGATAGGTTTGGCAGTAAAGTTCGAAAATAGAAAGTATATGACTATGTCTCATGATCAGATTATAAGTAGTACGAAATGGAAATATAAAAATTGTAAATTCATCCTTTGAAGAGGCCGGCCCGGATGGCTCAAGCGGTAGGGGCACGGCATGTCTCTATCGCTTGGTCCGAAGGGTTGTGGGTTCGAGTCCCGCCTCGGGCATGGGTGTTGTGTTTGTGTTTGTATTAGTGTAAGTAAAAACAAAGGAAAACAAGTGAAAACGAAACAGAAAAACAAAGATAACTTTGGTAAATGGCCTCTGGCCGGTCAAAATTATAAAAAAAAAGAGGTGAAACAATTCAAATACCTTGGAGCAACAGTAAAAAATATAACTAACACTCAGAAATTAAACGCAGAATAAATATGGAAATGCCTGTTATTATTCGGTTTAGAAGCTTTGTCATCCAGTCTGCTCTCAAAAAAGCTGGAAGTTAGAATTTATAAAACGGTCATATTACCGGTTGCTCTGTATGGTTGTGAAACTTGGAATCTCACTTTGAGAGAGGAACAGAGGTTAAGGGTCTTTGAGAATAAGGTGCTTAGAAAAATATTTGGGACTAAGAGGGATGAAGTTACAGGAGAATGAAGAAAGTTACGCAACGAAGAAATGAACGCATTGTATTTCTCACCTGACATAATTAGGAACATTAAATCCAGACGTTTGAGATGGGCAGTGCATGTAGCACGTATGGGCGAATTCAGAAACGCGTATAGAGTATTAGTTGAAATGCCGGAGTGAAAAAACCTTTGGTGAGCCGAGACCTAGATGTGAGGATAATATTAAAACGGATTTGAGGGAGGTGGGATATGATGATAGGGACTGGATTAATCTTGCTCAGGATAGGGACCGATGTCGGGCTTATATGAGGGCGGCAATGAACCTCCGCGTTCCTTAAAAGCCAGTAAGTAAGTATGAAGCTGTGATGGTATTTTACCTTAACTGACAAGAATTTAGATAAATCTAAATCTTATATTTTTCTAATATCTCTGGATTTTTGGTAGTATGTGTAGGATTTACATGTCAGTTCCTACATTGCTACAGTTGATGTTGGACTTTGTGATGTGTTCTGGATAGCTTGAATTGTTGTGTGATTTAGTTTTGTTAGCCTGTACAACTCTGCCTTCCATACACCACAGTTATATCTTGTTCGCAATTTTCTATTTATCGTACTGTTTAGACACAGCAACAAGCTGTGTGTGCAATGTACACACTAACGCAGTTTAAGTGCAGATACTGTGGAGTCCAACAGTTGGATACCCCTGTTCTGCATCGTAACTCCACGGTCATCATAAAAGTAAGAATTTTTATGTCTTTTCTACTGCTGCATTTTGGAACTCAAAGAAATGAAGGCGTTCTTGTTCAATCTAAACAAACTTACGACTTCACAACCACGGGATCGCGACCCACGTGCATAAGGCAGCGCTTCTGAAGTAATTGAATACTGCGTACACTCAAATTAAGATCCTAATATACTGTTAGTGCTCGCAAGTTAAGTAAGTGTAATCCAAATAAGAACGATGTTTTGATAGCATATTTAGTTCACGCGTTTTAATATTGATCTATGCAAGTTTTTGCTTCCTTTCCGAGATAAAAATTGTTCCATATCAAACATTTCATAGCGTGTTTTTTTGAGAATATAATAATACTTACTTACTTACAAATGGCTTTTAAGGAACCCGAAGGTTCATTGCCGCCCTCACATAAGCCCGCCATTGGTCCCTATCCTGTGCAAGATTAAACCAGTCTCTATCATCATATCCCACCTCCCTCAAGTCCATTTTAATATTATCCTCCCATCTACGTCTCGGCCTCCCCAAAGGTCTTTTTCCCTCCGGTCTCCCAACTAACACTCTATATGCATTTCTGGATTCACCCATACGTGCTACATGCCCTGCCCATCGCAAACGTCTGGATTTAATGTTCCTAATTATGTCAGGTGAAGAATACAATACGTGCAGTTCTCTGTTGTGTAACTTTCTCCATTCTCCTGTAACTTCATCCCTCTTATCCCCAAATATTTTCCTGAGCACCTTATTCTCAAACACCTTTAACCTATGTTCCTCTCTCAGAGTGAGAGTCCAAGTTTCACAACCATACAGAACAACCGGTAATAGTATAACTCTTTTATAAATTCTAACTTTCAGATTTTTTGACAGCAGACTAGATGATAAAAGCTTCTCAACCGAATAATAACACGCATTTCCCATATTTATTCTGCGTTTAATTTCCTCCCGAGTGCCATTCATATTTGTTACTGTTGCTCCAAGATATTTGAATTTTTCCACCCCTTCGAAGGATAAATCTCCAATTTTTATAATATAATATAAATAATAATAACAACAACACAACCTTTTCATGTTTCATGAGTGACATGTAGTATAATGCCGTTTTATGTTATACAATCGTTTTCCTCGTAATACTTCTGAAGAAATCATACATTTACTGTAATATTCTCATCATATTGGCAGCAAAAAAAAAAAAAAAATGCGTCCTCCCATCCTACTTGAAACTTTCATTTTTTGTAGAGGTACATGGTTTCGAGAGAGACATTGTGACAAAACGCCTCTCGCAGGTCAGAGACAAATACAAATGGAACGGAGTTTGACTCCAGTGAGTGAGAGGGTGAGGGTTGGGGGAGGTAGGAAGCAAGAGAAATGCATAGCCATCATTGCGAGCTACAATGTGCTCGCGAGTCACATTTTCGCCACGGCTGGTGTACTGTGTCACAGAATATGTGACAGTGGCACAGTGTCCAACGCACAATGTACAGAGGTTCTATCCATCCTTCATCATATAGTAATGCAGAATTTCTGCACGGAAATATCATATGTACTTTAGTACATCATAGCAATGCGCTGTGAAAGTTTCATATAAAACATAAAGGAAGCTTAAACGAATAAAATTGTATTAAATTCTTGTTTGAAATATCTCAAAGAATAACCCCATGAAATTAACTGCATTAATTACGGTTTACTCTGTATGGGCTATTCCATCTCAAATCGACCGAAATATGGAGAAAATTGAACTTGCAATTTTTAAATACAATGAAACTTTGTCTGTCCGTAGATAACTGTGATACAGTGCTTTGTGCAAAGTTTGAGGCATCAGAACTTCATAGTGTTTAAATTTAAAATATTTAAATTTATCGTATTTCCATAAAATTAGCAACTTTAAACTGTTGTGGCTCCGAAACCCTTCCACCCAATGATCAAAATCATGGTTTATTTTGATGCTGAGAAGTTAAAGTTTATATTGACATGTAAACAGTTTTTCTTACTTTTTATGGAAATGGAGAAATTTAGATTTTTCTTCATTAAGACGCCTTTGCTCACGAAAAAATATTTTTAAAATATATGGTTAGATTCCGCATTGAAAGTGCAAATAAACACATATTTTTTACTGGTGCACCGTTGATAAGAAAGTATTGAAAATATCAAATAAAGGAAAAAATAGTACGCGCGTGAGCTAACCAGCTGACTGTGAGGCGGGAGCTAGCAAGGCCAGGAGACATAAACACGTAATGTTTCGTCTAGTAGCGCATAGCTGAGCTAGCTTTATCACAGGTTTTCATAAACACAGGAGTAAAATGACGCCCAACGCTCGCTTATCTTCAGCTCTCGGCCAGTGCGAGCGGTACTGCGCCGTTCAAGTCCAGGCGTATGAAAATAATTTATTTAATATCCTTGAAACTTATTGCCGTGACACTAAGCAACAATGCCGAATCCCTCTTAATAATGCAAGGTTTTTTTCTCAATATTTTTTTACATTTTTACAAATGGGCCAAAAAAGCCTAAAAGTAAGTAAAATCAGATCAGCTCTCTCTTTGTGTACAATAAAAATAAGGATTACTTCTTAACATAACCTTCCAAATGTCAGCTTCAAAATGAGCTCTCGTTCAATGTTCTGCAGTAAATGGTTCCAGAGTTCTGAGCGCTGAAAGAGGCTTGTTTTTCTAAAATACGCTAAATTTGTCGCTCAATAGTACGAAAACCGTTTGACTTTCGATAGTATATTTTTGCAAATGCACTCTCCTCAGCACCTTGTATAAATAGGGAAAAAATTAGGGTATAAAAAAATGCGAGGTTTTTTACTGATCGATTTCATATGTAATAACCCGTATACTGTACATACATAACAGAAAACATAAGATAGTGATAATATGTTGACAATTACTATCAAACTCGGACAAGGCAACAATGAAGCTGTTTACAGACACACAGTTAACTGCGCACGGGGTATGGATACTGTGGCTGTCTCGACTGACGGGACAGGAGGGGAGCGCAGTGTACGAGGGGAGGGTGCAAGTCAAGGGGAATGAGTCAGGAGAAACGTTAATGAAATTAAATGAAATCTTTCCTCTCTTCTCTCGTTTTAATTAGCCCCCCCTCCTCTCCCCCACCCCGCAGCTCTTGTACAGAAGCGGCAGGCAGCCTGCTACGACAAGGGTTAGGTTTCAGGGTCCGCCGTCTACTTCACAGAAATAATGTGTCCGAAGAAATGATCTTTACAACAGGCTCCGTCCGCCTTTATCCTCGGAAAGACAGTTACTAGTCGTTCAGTTATTACACGGACACTTCTGGAATATGGAAATTACATGAAAGAGAATTCCCCACTTCGGGTCAGGCGGTAGCGATTAGGGTGACAAACTGGGGTACCCGCGTTCGTTTCTAGGCAGGAGAGATGATTTACAATTCATGTTGAGAAATAGTCAGCTAAGCCTCTTGTTAATAACATATATCAAAATATAATTAATTAGTGGCTTGTGCAGCAAATGCTGCAAACTAAGTTCATTACTTACTTACTTACTTACTTACAAATGGCTTTTAAGGAACCCGAAGGTTCATTGCCGCCCTCACACAAGCCCGCCATCGGTCCCTATCCTGTGCAAGATTAATCCAGTCTCTATCATCATATCCCACCTCCCTCAAATCCATTTTAATATTATCTTTCCATCTACGTCTCGACCTCCCCAAAGGTCTTTTCCCCTCCGGTCTCCCAACTAACACTCTATATGCATTTCTGGATTCGCCCATACGTGCTACATGCCCTGCCCATCGCAAACGTCTGGATTTAATGTTCACTAAGTTCATTAGAAGTTCAAATTAAATTTTTTTCAAATTTATTTCCAATGAAGAATAGCAGACATTTTGAAAGTTATTTGCTTCCATAATAGTGAAACATACTCCCTCTGAATGCTTTTTATGCCAAATACTTTTCCTTGAACCTATCCATCTTCAGTTCTTGAGTTTCAATGCGAAAACGCAAGTAACAATGTTAGGACGATCAGAGAATTTTTCATGTGGGAGTAATGCAGTAGCTATTTCAGGTCATTGCGGATTATAATAATAATAATAATAATAATAATAATAATAATAATAATAATAATAATAATAATAATAATAATTTATTTATTTAATCTGGCAGAGCTAAGGCCAGTAGGCCTTCTCTTCCGCCCAGCCAGACTCTAATTATAATTAAATACATTTGGTTACATAGTTATTACATTAATATCTAGATCATAAAACAACATGAAAGTAAATAATGAAAACTGGATAACTAATGTTAGTGTGACAATAATAAACTTTGGTAAGAAATAGTTATAATAATAATAATAATAATAATAATAATAATAATAATAATAATAATAGTAATAATAGTAATAGTAATATTAATAATAGTAATAGTAATAATAATAATAATAATTATGTGATAATTTAGATATTTATCTGTGATAAATATAACCATTAAACATTGATAAACCTGAAACAGCTATTATTGTTAACAAGAATTGTTAGAAAAATATCTCGTTAGGCTATTCTTAAATTGGTTTGATGTCTGACAGTCCCTGACATTACTCGGTAGGGAATTCCAAAGTCGAGGAACAGCCACAGTGAAAGAAGATGAATATGAGGATGTTCGGTGGGAGGGAATGGATAATATTGAGGAGTGTTGTGATCGCGTGTCTAGATTATGATGGGTGGATTTTCCTACGATCTTCTAGACGGAGCCAGGACAACATTTCGAGGGATGGTGTTACGTGATCAGCCCGGCGAATATTGCAGACGAAACGGACGCACATATTATGAGCACGTTGTAGTCTCTGCGCCGAAGTAACGCTTAGGTCAGTAAGCAGAATATCACAGTAATCAAAGTGGGGCATCACGAGCGTTTGCACTAACATTTTTTTCATGGAAAAGGGTCAAAAATTATAGATGAGAGTTAAGAAAATTTCAGGTTCGATTAAACCAAAGAAATATGAAATTAATTTTGATTTAGTTTTAAGACGCAGCTAAAATAGGAAGCGTGACTCGTTACTACCTAGGAAAATGAGATAATCACATATATAAATATCTACATCACACTGCCATTAAATATATGAAAAACCCCACATCACATGACTAATAACTACAAAAAAATTTCATTTTTAATAACAATATTGTTACATTACGTAAGTTTTATAGTTTTCAGTAACAATATATATAGCTGTTACTCAGTAAATTATAGAAATAAAGATATAATTTAAAATATTCTTTCTCTACGTCTATTTACATAAGACCTCAAAAGGTTTCACTTTCATATCATCAATATAGCATTAATGTGTGTAATTAGTGGCAAATAGGTCTACTCACATAATTGCATTAACTATAATAATATTTAATTTTTAATGGTAACAATCCCATCAAACATTTTTAAGTTTTGTAGTTCTTAATATCCAATACACAGCTGTACTCTGAAAACTACAGACCAGAGAATCAGACCTGCAAATTATTTTTATACGCCATCTGAACTCTAAATCTGTCAGCGATCCTGCAGATCATGGCCTTCGTGTAGCCTAATATTGTTTATTGTAGTGTGTGTTCTGTTTTATTCTGAAAAGCCATACTTATTTCTCAAAACTGATGACAGATAGATTTTGGAAAATAGAAAAATGATGTAGGAAAATTGACATTTCACTGAAAAGTACTATTTTTCTGAAAAACTTTGGGTTCCAAGCTTCAAAATGAGGGTCCTTTATTAAAATCCGTTCAGCCGTTTTCCCGTAATTTCCATTACCAGTTAAAATTATATATATATATATATATATATATATATATATATATATATATATATTATTTATTCCGTCTTATGGCTTAAGCATTGATTACATATAGGCTAAAAGAAAACACTGATGTATTATATCTTATTTAGTCTTAATACTAACGTTTTCGCCCTTTGTAGGGCATCTAACAGATATCATCTAAAATCAATTACAAAAACTTTGCTTTACATTTGGAAATGACATAACTAGATTACAAATATGACATAGTGACAATATTAATAATCCAAAACAACATTAAAAAGATCATGTCAAATATTAAAAACAAATTAAAACGACGTAAGTTTGCATAGCTATGAAGTAATACTGAATACGTGATGTTGGCAAACAAAGTAGATCTCAATACATTGGCGTCCTAACAGTACAATATATTTAGTACAAGATGTCCAGAAATGGGTGAAAACAAGATATCCAGAAGTGGATGAGAAGATGCTCAGAAATGGATGAGAACAAAACGCTCACAAATGAGCGCGAGCAAGACGCTCAGAAATAGGTGAGAACAAAACACCATCAAAATTTTTGTAGTAACCAAGTCATAAGCTGGAGTCTTTGTCACGAAAAGCCGACGTTATCATTCTGTGCTTAATTTATTAAAATAATTGTATAAAGAGGACAAGATAATGATTGAAAATGATGGTAGAAAGAACAAGGCAATGTACTGACTGTAGAAAGTGGAGAAACAGAACAAAAAGAGAGGAAATAGATAAGAATTGAAGGTAGGAAGGCAGAAAGTAAGAAGAGAGATTTAATATTTAATATGAAAATAAATGTATAAAGAGAACAAGATAATGATTGAAAATGATGGTAGAAAGGACAAGACAAGACTGTAGAAAGTATAGAAATTGAACAAAAAGAGAGAAACTAGATGAGAATTGAAGGCAGGAAGACACAAAGCAAGAGATATTTAATATTAAAATAAATGTATAAAGAGGACACGACAATGATTAAAAATGATGGCAGAAAGGACAAGACAATGCACTGACTGTAAAAAGTATAGAAATTGGACAAAAAGAGAGGAAGTAGATGAGAATTGAAAGCAGGAAGGCGGAAAGTAAGATATATTTAATATTTAATATGAAAATAAATGTATAAAGAGGACAAGACAACGATTAAAATTGATGGTAGAAAGGACAAGACAATGCATTGACTGTAGAAAGTATAGAAATTGGGCAAAAAGAGAGGAAGTAGATGAGAATTGAAAGCAGGAAGGCAGAAAGTAAGATATATTTAATATTTAATATGAAAATAAATGTATAAAGAGGACAAGACAATGATTAAAAATGATGGCAGAAAGGACAAGACAATGCACTGACTGTAGAAAGTATAGAAATTGGACAAAAAGAGAGGAAGTAGATGAGAATTGAAAGCAGGAAGGCGGAAAGTAATATATAGTTAATATTTAATATGAAAATAAATGTATAAAGAGGACAAGACAATGATTAAAAATGATGGCAGAGAGGACAAGACAATGCACTGACTGTAGAAAGTATAGAAATTGGACAAAAAGAGAGGAAGTAGATGAGAATTGAAAGCAGGAAGGCGGAAAGTAATATATAGTTAATATTTAATATGAAAATAAATGTATAAAGAGGACAAGACAATGATTAAAAATGATGGCAGAAAGGACAAGACAATGCACTGACTGTAGAAAGTATAGAAATTGTACAAAAAGAGAGGAAGTAGATGAGAGTTGAAAGCAGGAAGGCGGAGAGTAAGATATATTTAATATTTAATATGAAAATAAATGTATAAAGAGGACAAGACAATGATTAAAAATGATGGCAGAAAGGACAAGACAATGCACTGACTGTAGAAAGTATAGAAATTGTACAAAAAGAGAGGAAGTAGATGAGAGTTGAAAGCAGGAAGGCGGAGAGTAAGATATATTTAATATTTAATATGAAAATAAATGTATAAAGAGGACAAGACTATGATTAAAAATGATGGCAGAAAGGACAAGACATTGCACTGACTGTAGAAAGTATAGAAATTGAACAAAAAGAGAGGAAGTAGATGAGAATTGAAAGCAGGAAGGCGGAAAGTAAGATATAGTTAATATTTAATATGAAAATAAATGTATAAAGAGGACAAGACAATGATTAAAAATGATGGCAGAAAGGACAAGACAATGCACTGACTGTAGAAAGTATAGAAATTGTACAAAAAGAGAGGAAGTAGATGAGAGTTGAAAGCAGGAAGGCGGAGAGTAAGATATATTTAATATTTAATATGAAAATAAATGTATAAAGAGGACAAGACTATGATTAAAAATGATGGCAGAAAGGACAAGACATTGCACTGACTGTAGAAAGTATAGAAATTGAACAAAAAGAGAGGAAGTAGATGAGAATTGAAAGCAGGAAGGCGGAAAGTAAGATATAGTTAATATTTAATATGAAAATAAATGTATAAAGAGGACAAGACAATGATTAAAAATGATGGCAGAAAGGACAAGACAATGCACTGACTGTAGAAAGTATAGAAATTGTACAAAAAGAGAGGAAGTAGATGAGAGTTGAAAGCAGGAAGGCGGAGAGTAAGATATATTTAATATTTAATATGAAAATAAATGTATAAAGAGGACAAGACTATGATTAAAAATGATGGCAGAAAGGACAAGACAATGCACTGACTGTAGAAAGTATAGAAATTGTACAAAAAGAGAGGAAGTAGATGAGAGTTGAAAGCAGGAAGGCGGAGAGTAAGATATATTTAATATTTAATATGAAAATAAATGTATAAAGAGGACAAGACTATGATTAAAAATGATGGCAGAAAGGACAAGACATTGCACTGACTGTAGAAAGTATAGAAATTGAACAAAAAGAGAGGAAGTAGATGAGAATTGAAAGCAGGAAGGCGGAAAGTAAGATATAGTTAATATTTAATATGAAAATAAATGTATAAAGAGGACAAGACAATGATTAAAAATGATGGCAGAAAGGACAAGACAATGCACTGACTGTAGAAAGTATAGAAATTGGACAAAAAGAGAGAAAGTAGATGAGAATTGAAAGCAGGAAGGCGGAAAGTAAGATATATTTAATATTCAATATAAAAATAAATGTATAAAGAGGACAAGACAATGATTAAAAATGATGGCAGAAAGGACAAGACAATGCACTGACTGTAGAAAGTATAGAAATTGGACAAAAAGAGAGGAAGTAGATGAGAATTGAAAGCAGGAAGGCGGAAAGTAAGATATAGTTAATATTTAATATGAAAATAAATGTATAAAGAGGACAAGACAATGATTAAAAATGATGGCAGAAAGGACAAGACAATGCACTGACTGTAGAAAGTATAGAAATTGGACAAAAAGAGCGGAAGTAGATGCGAATTGAAAGCAGGAAGGCGGAAAGTAAGGAGAGATATTTAATAAAGGAAGTAAGGGAGGGAGAGTAGAATTGCTAGATGCTTTCTATGTAATTAATGTCGAAAGTTTGAGTGAAATCCATGACTATAAAAGCGGCAATAAGTTTTGTGGAAAATGTTGTTGGTTACTGTACGACCAGCTCAGGAAATGTTGCATTTAGAGTTCTCAAATTTAAAGCCGTAGTTTCAAATACGCAATCAAATTGAGTCTTCGTGCGCCGGTTTATAGGTACCGTCTAAACAAAAGGCGGAGTCCAAAAATTTTAACCTACTTTCGAAACTGCCCGGAGTGAAAGAATTCTGAGCAGCGCAGCGGGGGAGGGCTGGCTTAGAAAGCGCTGCATTGACCTACTTGTGTTCATCGGAAGGACAGCGGATCGCAGACTTACATGATTGCGACTCGTTAGCGATCCGATCCGATCCGATCCGATCCGGGGTGAAGTGCTACAGCACGTCGTTGTATCTCAGCGTCGGCTAACAAGCGCTTAACGCGTTACAGAGTGATTCCAAGTCGTTAATAACTGTACGAGGAATGCGGGGATGTGTGGTAAGATCTGTTGTTAGCAGACTTGTCTTTGCTTAGCAACGATGAGAGGTATGCAAGAGATGTTTTTACATTTTAAGGACACTTAGTAGAGTATGCCAGCTGTTTCGCTTGCTTTACCTTAACTCAACAGAAACTGAATTTTCTCCGGAACAATAGCAGATAGACAAACAACATTTTGACCAAACATGAAACAGACCCTGCTAAGTTTATTTATACCCATAATATGTAATTAGGGTTATTTTCTTTCAATTAACAATAATTAAACACTAGGGGTGACAATTCTTTTTGTAATTATTTACTTTATTGATACCGTTCGTATCTACTATGTCTTCACTTCTTTCTGTATGGCTTCCATCCAGTTTTGCTTCAGGCTAACAGTTCCTGTTGCTGAAACGTATTTATATGAACAAGAAATGTGAAGTTTTTATAAGAGCTCTTAGTTCTTCCTGTTGCAAAAACGTATTTGCATCCAGAAGAAAAGTTACATTTTTAAACGAGCTCTTAATTCTTCCTGTTACCAAAACGTATATAGGCCTATCTGGAAGTAAAGTTACATTTTATGTGAGCTCTTAATTTTTCCTGTTACCAAAACGTATTTACATCCAGACGGAAAGTTACATTTTTATATGAGCCCTTAAGTTTTGCTGTTACGAAAACCTATCTACATCCAGAAAAAAAAGTCACGTTTTTATACGAGCTCTTAATTCTTCCTATTACAAAAAAAGCATTTGCATCCAGAAGAAAAGTTACGTTTTATGAGCTCTTAATTCTTCCTGTTACAAAAACGTATTTGCATCCAGAACGTTTCTATACGAGCTCTTAATTCTTCCTGTTACAATAACTATTTACATCCAGAAGATAAGTTGTTTTATATGAGATCTTAATTCTTCCTGTTACCAAAACGTATTTTTACATCAAGACGGAAAGTTACATTTTTATATGAGCTCTTAATTTTTGCTGTTACGAAAACGTATCTATATCCAGAAGAAAAGTTACGTTTTCATACGAGTTCTTAATTCTTCCTGTTACAAAATCTATTTACATCCAGACGGCAGGTCACATTTTATACGAGCTCTTAATTCTTCCTGTTACAAACACTATTTACATCCAGAAGATAAGTTGTTTTATATGAAATCTTAATTCTTTCTGTTACCAAAATGTATGTTTACATCAAAACGGAAAGTTACATTTTTATATGAGCTCTTAATTTTTGCTGTTACGAAAACTTATCTACAGCCAGAAGAAAAGTTACGTTTTTATACGAGCTCTTAATTCTTACTCTTACAAAACCGTATTTGCATTCAGAAGAAAAGTTACGTTTTATATGAGCTCTTAATTCTCCCTGTAACCAAATCGTAATTCCGTCTTATATCCAAGTTCTGTTCGATGTACTGTAAAAACCAGATTTCAGACGCACATAGATCCTTCCTGCTCGCAACTGCCTGTTCCCTCTTACCCCGTCCCACCTGCTCTACGCCAGTTTTGATTATCTTTCAGATACAATCCGCGCATATAAAACAGCCCCATTGTGTTACGAATTAATTATTATATTGTACTATTTTCTTTCACAAAAGATTAATGGTCAGTGTATTAATTTTTCAACTGAGAAATCATGCTTACAAAAGTCAACAAGGCAATGCATTATAAACACTGAAAATGTAATTAAAATTGTGCCAAGCGGAACTGAAGACGGCACTGCACAAAGGTGCGTTGTTTCCTGCGAACACTCCATTGAAATGAAACAACTTTCATATCATAAACACAGGTTCATGCTTTTACCGAGCTTCGTACTGAAAAATACGAAGATTAAGCCCTGCGTCGTGGGTTCGAATCCTGTCTAGGACACAAAGGCGTTCGTTTACCTCCGCAAAGTGTGACATCACATCACATGAGCCGTCTGTATGTATTAGTGTCAAATAGAACAAAGAATGACAGACAAAGACAAAACTTTCAAACATTCGAGATGTGTAAGTAGCAAGAAGTCTTATTAAGGCCCAGTAAGAACAACGGCAGAAACATTCTAAGCAATGGGAGAAGGATCGACGAGATATGGGTAACAGTCATAGTAGGGCCAAAATAAATTATATTACAAATGTATTTATTGAGACAGTAACAGTAATATCAATAACGGCTGCAACACCGACTTCAATAATTTGTATCAGTATCAACTTCAACAATTGCGGCAACAATGGCAATCATTTCAGCAACAATACCCACAAGTTAGGCAAGAATAGTAACAACTGCGGCAGCAGTACAAGGAATAACGTTAGCTATATCAATAACAACGATAGCACTAGCAGTAACATCATAGCAACGACATTGACATTTTTAACAATAGCAATGATGTCGTTAGCACAGCTATGATATCAGCAACAATAGTAATGACATCGATAGCAATAGTAATAACATCAATAGCAGTACCAATAGCAAAGACATCTGTAGCAACAGCAATAGCAAAGAAATAGGTAGCAACAAGAATAACAATGCCATCGGTATCAATAGCAAAGACATCGATAGCAACAGGCATCAGCGGCAATAGCAATGACATTTGTAGTAATAGCAAAACATCGTTAACAAAGACATTAAAACCAATAGCTAAGATATCTGTAGCAACAGTTATACTATTGCATAAAAAAAACAATGCCATCGTTATCAATAGCAAAGACATCGATAGCAATAGGCATCAGCGGCAATAGCAATGACATCTGTAGCAATAGCAAAACATCGTTAACAGTAGCAATGACATTAATAACAATAGCTAAGACATCTGTAGCAACAGTAATAGCAGAAAAACAATGCCATCGTTATCAATAGCAAAGACATCGATAGCAATAGGCATCAGCGGCAATAGCAATGACATCTGTAGCAATAGTAAAACATCGTTAACAATAGCAAACACATCGATAATAATAGCAATGACAATCTACCGCTGTGGAGTAACGGTTAGTATGCCTACCGTGAAATGAGAGGGCCGAGTTCAAATTCAGGTTGGGGCAAGTTACCCGGTTGGAGCTTATTCCGGGATTTTCCCCTCAACCCATCAAGAGCAAATGCTGGGTAACTTTTGGCGCTGGATCCTGGATTAAATTCGCTGGCATTATCGCCTTCATCTTATTCAGGCGCTAGATAACCTTAGCAGTTGTTTAAGCGTCGCAAAATAACCAATTAAAAATAAAAATAGCAATGACATCAGTAGCAATAGCAATGTTATCGATAGCAACAGCAATGACATCCATAGCAATAGCAATGACTTAAATAGTAGTAGCTATGAAATAGCAAAAGCAATGACATCGGTATCAATAACATTCACATAAACATCAATAACTCAGCAATGACATCGATAGCAATACTAGTGACATAGATAGCAATAGCAATGGCATCGGAAGCAATGACAATGACATCGATAGCAATTAATGACGTCAGCAGCAATATCAATGGAATCGATAGCAGCAGCAGTGCTAGCGATAGAAGTAGCAGTGGTAGCGATAGCAGTAGCATTGTTAGCGGTAGCAGTAACAGTAATAGCGATAGCAGTAGCAGTGCTGGCGATTTAAATAGCAGTGGCATCGGTAGCAATAGCAGTTGCATCGGTAGCATTAGCAATGGCATCGGTAGCAATAGCAATGGCATCGGTAGCAATAACAATTACATTGACAGCAATAGCAATGGCATCGTCAGCAATAGTAATGATATCGGTAGCAATAACATTCACATAAACATCAATAACTTAGCAATGACATCGACAGCAATACTAGTGACATAGGTAGCAATAGCAATGACATTGGAAGCAATGACAAGGACATCGATAGCAATTAATGACGTCAACAGCAATATCAAAGGAATCGATAGCAGTAGCAGTGCTAGCGATAGAAGTAGCATTGTTAGCGGTAGCAGTAACAGTAGTAGCGACAGAAGTAGCAGTCTTGGCGATTTAAATAGCAGTGGCATCGGTAGCATTAGCAATGACGACATCGGTAGCAATAACAATTACATTGACAGCAATAGCAATGACATCGTCAGCAATAGCAGTGACATCGGTAGCAATAACATTCACATAAACATCAATAACTTAGCAATGACATCGATAGCAATACTAGTGACATAGGTAGCAATAGCAATGACATCGGAAGCAATGACAATGACATCGATAGCAATTAATGACGTCAGCAGCAATATCAATGGAATCGATAGCAGTAGCAGTGGTAGCGATAGCAGTAGCATTGTTAGCGGTAGCAGTAACAGTAGTAGCGACAGAAGTAGCAGTCTTGGTGATTTAAATAGCAGTGGCATCGGTAGCAATAGCAGTTGCATCGGTAGCATTAGCAATGACGACATCGGTAGCAATAGCAATGGCATCGGCATCGGTAGCAATAGCAATGGCATCGGCATCGGTAGCAATAGCAATGGCATCGGTAGCTATAACAATTACATTGACAGCAATAGCAATGACATCGTCAGCAATAGCAATGATTTCGGTAGCAATAGTAATAAGATTGGTGGTCATACCAATTACATCGACAGAAGTAGCAATAACGGTAGAAGTAGCGGACACCGGCAACAATAGAAACAGCAGTAGTAATAAAGGAAAGATTATCCGCAATATCATTAACTGTAGTAATAGCAAAGGTAGCAGGGACAACATGGCGTTAAGGTAACTGAATACCAAAATATGTGGTTAAATGGGGCACACATCAGTCTAATACGAGAAGACTAACACAACTCTTTACTAATGTCTTAAAATCAGGAAATTTCTCTAGACTCGTCTCTCCACGACATCCTTACGGCAGCAAGGACCAACTTGAACACAAATAAATTGGCACGATGATTAAACCCGCGGAGACTAAGTGACACAAATAACACTTGGTGAAATGAACACATTACTCGTCCGTGGCAAGTCGGAACACGTGTTCCGCTTCCCAGTCACCCACACTACCAAAAAAAAAAAAAAATCACACACTGATGTAGTGTGTGGGGTGCAAATTATCACAGTCACAATGACAGCCATGCAAATATTTGGAACGAGCGAACGAAAAAAGTAATTAAACAATTGGTAGCTGATGACTCGATACAACAAAAGATAGTAATTAAACACGCAGAAAAGCGAAACTATACAGTGCTCGTAAAGGAGGCTGTGCATCACGATGAAGTTGGTTTTTAAGGGTTGAGTAATTTTCATATGTGTGACATTCCATGTGAAATCGTACAGTAAAAAATCTTACAACTGTGTAAAATATATACAGAAGGGTGGGAGATACTTTATTGTATGAAATCTGTTCTCGTTTAAGGAGGCTTACACAGTAAGAATTGTGAGAAAAAAAATGTTTTAATTGTCTTAATAGATAGAGTATAATTTTCTGTAATATACTGTATATATTTCCAAATTTTCAGATAGGATGTTGACAGGGAGGATGTAACATGTGCAGCAGGTGCTTTTCAGTGCAGGATGTAAGCACAAGCATGTTCCAACTTCAGACTCATTTTCCCGATAATTATATTTTTCTATACAAAAAAAACCTTATATCTCAAGAACCGATTGTCTGATTTCATTCAAATTTTGTACACTTGTCCTTTGTAATAATCTCTAGACGTTGGACCACAATCGTTAAATCTGAATGAAAATTAACAATTTTCCAGTAAAAATACATTGAAAAAGCAGCAAATTTTTAATGCAAATTTAGAAATCTATAAATTTAGTAGAAGTCAGCTATGATGCCATTGAGGACCAATCTTTAGATTGTGATCTGAGAGTTAAGAAAAATATAGTAAATGGCTATTATTTTCTCAGTTTAGGTTAAATCATGTATTTTGTAAGAGAATTTTATTAGACATATTCATGGTTACTAGATGTATTATACAGAGTGCGTCAGAAAGAACGGATGGATTTCACATGGCAAGAAAATTGTAAAGATTCATCAAATCAAAAATTTATTGTTATCAACATATTCACCAATACATGCAGTTTATTTATGTAAAACAACATTATCCATATGATGTCCTTGACTTTTACACACAGGCATCGAGGCGTTTTCTGATGTTCGCCATCACTTTCACAGTCATAGCTGGTGCAATTGCCACGATTTCTTCACGAATCGCTGTCTTCAGTTCGTCCAGTGTATGTGATCGATGTTTACAAACTTACGCCTTCAAATGGTTCCAAAGAAAGAAGTCGCAGGGCGCGAGATCTTACCGTAGCCTCGGACAATCTCAGTGCAATAGAATTTCGTCCAGGTGATTTCTTCTTTAATGTTGAACCTGTGATACGAAATGAAGCCACCCACCGCAAAATTGTATTCCGAGTTGGAATCCTAGCGTGACATCCGATGTCGAAATGAGTCCTGAGTGGCGATCACAGACTCTTCATTTTCCAAAAATGTCTCTACGATGAAAGCACGTTGTACACCAGACCAACACCATATTGTCAACTGAAACTGCATTCTATGGCTGACCCAACAGTCGTGGTCCCCCTCACTATATCTCTCTCCTCGTTGCGTATCGATAGTTTGAAATCCATCCGTTCTTTCTGACGCACCCTTTATATCAAATTGAAGATAAAATCATGTAGAATAAGTGTGCATAATTCGAAAAAAAAAAATGTAGTGGTAGTCAACTTATTTAATATTTTATAAAACATCTCAAACAGCAGAAATAACTAAAATGTTCTCTCAATTAATATCACTCAATAAAATAATTGTATTCCAATGGATCGCCGTGGCGTCGCGGTCTAGGGCATCCCGCGTAGGACTCGCGTTACGGAATGCGCGCTGGTTCGTGATCTCATAGGAGAAGAAATTTTCTCATGAAATTTCGGCCAGTGTATGGGACCGGTGCCCACCCAGCATCGTGATGCACTTGGGGAGTTACGATAGGTAGCGAAATCTGGTTGCGAATGTCAGCTATAACGGCTGGGGGGATCATCGTGCTAACCACACGATACCTCCATTCTGGTTGGACGATCGTCCACCTCTGCTTCGGCATGTGGGCGTGAGGCCAGCAGCCGGCTGGTCGGTCTAGGCCCTTCACGGGCTGTAGCGCCACGAATTATTATTATTATTATTATTATTATTATTATTATTATTATTCCAATGGATACCATCCCATTGTGGAATCCTGGGAAACGAGAATGCGGATGCTTTAGCAAAGAAGGGCAGCACTGCTACTTACAGACCTGTTACTAAATCTACGTATTACTCTGTGAAGAGATTTATTAAATCTACATACTTAGACTTCAACAAACAAAATTTGATAACTCAATCCCAAGGGAAAAAATGGAACTCTCTGCATCAAAATCCACAGTTAATTCCCGATTTACCACGAAAATCGTCTGTAGCTGCATTTAGATTGGCAAAAGGCCATGATTGTTTGGCCAAACACCTACATAGAATTGGAATATATCAGTCCCCTAACTGCCCATTGTGCAACTCAAACCAAGAAATGGATTCGAAACACCTTAAAATCTGTGCTTCAGTGGCTGGCCATGATAATATCTTTGAAAAATATTGGAGTGCAAGAGGTCAAATGACTTTATTGTTAAACGCCTGGCATTAGAAAACAACAACATATTTTGTAAAACGTGCAATCGCTACTATATGACACCCCTTAAGTCTTTGAGGGCTGTCCTTCCTTAAGGAGATTCAAGAATAATTTAAAAAGTTGTATATAAAGTGAAAATTAAAATTAAGGTGACATTCAACATTTAATTTTTTTAAGGTGACATGTATTTATCTAGGCTGACGAGTTTACTTCCTTGGTTTGAATTGTAAATTATTTAAAACTAGCGTGTAAGAGGGCCTTAGACTAGAAATGTTTAGTTAAAATGTAGTTCTGTTTATAAGTATGCATAAGGGTGTAATTATTTGACTTATTTGAACTGTTGTATCAGTGAAGCGAGGTGAGTCAGTGAAGTTATGGTTTTACAGTGCAGTGAACAGTTCCGATCAGTGATAATTTATAGCGTCAATGAAATGTGTTCTATAGTGTCAGTGAAATGTGTTACAGAGTGTCAGTGAAATGTGTGCTAAAGTGTCAGTGAAATGCGTCATAGTGCCACTACAGGGAATGAGATGAGAGTAAAGTGAAAGACTATTGAAAGTTATGTAGGACCTATATATAATTATGTAGGTTGTATTGTAAAATTAGGTATTTTATTTTATGTTTTATTATTATTGTGTTAAATTGTATTGTGTATTATTATTGTATTGTGTGTAAAAATTGTATATGTGTTGTAAAACTGTATTGTGTATTGTAAATTTTATTGTGTATTGGTTATCATTTTATTGTGTATTGTTAATATTGTATATACCACTGCCACCGGGTGCTTGCCCACTTGCAGTGTAAATAAATACATACATACATACACACATACATTAGTTTTCTTGTTTAAATTTACCGTAATTCCGGAAAATTCTCCAGTTTCAAAGAGCACAAACTTGAAACGGCTTCCGATAGAAAATCCAACAAAAGTTCATATTATACTTCAGAATATGCTTTTCATAAATATGCATGCACCATATTTTATATTAATATTTAACAGGGGCATAAGTAGATATATCGATATTTGATAGACTTTCCCATGGAATACAGCTACATAAAAATGTCAGCTGGTTCCTATCTCTCTGAAGAAATTATATCAATTTTAATTTCCGTCTTGCATAAATAAGTGCTCCTGTCAAAAAATAATTTCGTTAAATTATATTCGCTACCCCCAAGTCTAAGGTCCGCGCTCGTTTCGCTCTGTAAGAGTGACGTAAGCAAAAATGTTCCTACATTGCTAGCAGAACTGCAGATCAGTTTGTCTAATGGCGAAGTGCATCAACATCGGTTAAAAACGCAGTAATCATAGATTACGAAACGACGGTTAAACAGTAACCGTGGTTAAAATGTAATTTCTGTGCACCATTCATAATCACCGATTACTTAAACATAGTTAGCTAACACTTCATTTAACCAGAGCAAAGTCTATGATGGTACACTGTTTCTACAAAATGACTAAAGGAAAGCATTCATACCACAGCAGAGATAATAGTCAACATCTAAAAACGACTGCGCTCACTCCGTTCTACATCGAAGTGAACATGTCCTACATTTTCGCGTTGCATTTGTTTGCCTTTGGGCGCTGTTATATTTGCGAGTTGCACTTCTTTGTTTTTCATTGCTGTTAGGTTAAAATCGTACAAAATAGAAAATTGAATGCAAAAATGATTATATTCCAATGTGAGGTTAAGTATCGATAGACTTACTTAATAGATTTAAATATATTATATAATAAAGAAGGAATATCCATAAAGGAAAAGGATGCAGAAGATTAGTAGAAATGTGTGTACGACCCAAGATCCCATTTACACCAGGTTACTGTTCATTATCCTAAGATCCATCCATAACCTCTCTTTGTTCAGCCAGTGACAGAGAAAGAGATATTCAAGTATTCCCTCTTAAAATACAGAAAGTAACAGTTACATAGAATCTTAACATAAGGAGCTGATCAACAGAAGAAATATGACTGTTTTTGAGTTATTGCAAGTGAGCCATTTGTAGATTTTGATAAACAAAATCCCTCCTGAAATTTTCTGTCACCTACTTCCTCGTAAAGATTCTCTCTTTCCACTAAAGAAACTTCACGCCCACGCTCTATCCAAGTAATTCAAGTACTGTACAATAATAATCGTCTTCGAAGTAAACATCTGTGGCTCTGGCCGCCATTTTGCTTTACTTGCTCTACTAATCACTGGTTATCTCCTTTAACCGCTCGAAAATGGCCGGTTATAGATTACTGTGGTTAACCTCCTATTTAAGTCGTAACCGAGGTCGATCCACTGTAAAAATGCTTAACCAGAGATTAGATGACAATTTTAACTGGTGGTTACACTAACCGACGTTGATGCACGTGGGCATAAGTGTATTTTTTTTTTATTTTAGTAGGTTATTTTACGACGCTTTATCAACATCTAAGGTTATTTAGCGTCTGAATGAGATGAAGGTGATAATGCCGGTGACATGAGTCCGGGGTCCAACACCGAAAGTTACCCAACATTAGCTTGTATTGGGTTGAGGGAAAACCCCAGAAAAAACCTTTCATCATGTAACTTGCCCCGACCGGGAATCGAACCCGGGCCACCTGGTTTCGCGGCCAGACGCGCTGGCCGTTACTCCACAGATGTGGACGTCTAAGTGTATGTTCAAGAGAAATCGGACGGGAAATTGGGAAAACCTATCCAAAAATTTGGAATGTTGTTATATTTGTTATACAATTAGAATAGAGAGAGCGAAGTTTTCAGAAGTGGTTTCATAATCCATAGTTACTACGATTTTCACAGAGGTTGATGCACATTAATAGGGCTAGGATTTTGATGAAATTGCATCTTTTTTCTAGTAAGCCAGAAGCATACCTGCTTTAGTATTTATATGTTATGTGATAAACAAAGTGTTTTAAGACATATTTGTTAGGGCATTTTTTTTTGCATTTTTTGCCTGTTTCAACTCATAAGAGAATTTTTTGTTTTATTCGGTCATTTTTAAGGCATTTTCATTTAATTTTGACCATAAATCCCTATTACTAATGTAAAATAATGTTAATTTCCTTTGATATTTTCTCTACATATTTTGTCCATTAATACCCATTATTGTGTATAATATTTTAATCGTTTTTGTACACAAATATTGCCATTTCAACGCAGTATACCCCATGTAATGGATCAGTCCAACCACCCCTTCAATATAGACTCCTCTATGCCTGCTAGTTCTGGACAAAAGTGGCGTTGTGGTGAAATACATGGAAACTACATCAGGTAAAGTAATTAATTAAAGTGTACTACTTAGAAAGAAATATGTAAAATTAAATAAACTTAAATGTTGGTACTAGAATTTAATTTTAATTATTAGTGTAAATATTAAGCTGTACAAAACCTCTTTTCCTACTAAGCCAATTATGTAAGATCAATTTTAGGGCATTTTTTTTTTTAAAGATTTTTATGTCATAAATGTATTGTTTTAGGACATTTTTTTCATGATTTATAGGTCATCTAAATCCTAGCCCAACACATCACCATAGTGTCACAGCATTTTCTCCCTGTCCTGCAAGAATCTTGAATGAAACCCGACTCAGAAGTCATCCTGCGTTTTTGAAAGGATTTACATTGCAACTATGGAGCTGGCAATTAGATCTCGGTCGCTTATTAAGAATTCCTGCTCAGACGGTCAGTATCCATGGTGAGATTACTTTCCACTTGGCAGTCTTGCAGATGCCTTCCTGGAATCACCGTTTCATTATGGCGACTCCAGGAATCTGCTTATGTCTGTCTAACTGTTCGTATCGACAATGATGTTATAATCATCTATCCATTACAAATTCAGTGACGGCTCGTTCCACATACACTGTTAGCATAAAATATTTAAACGATTCCCTCCAATTACTACAAATGTTTTTTTTTTATTCAGACTCATGAAACTTTTACAAGAAAGAGGAAAATCTCTCAAACTTTTAAAGCTACTCAATATGATTGTCCTGTATGACACGATACCGATGGATGCGGTGATAAAACTGTTTTCATACTCTTCTCAGCATAGCACCATCAATGTTGTCAACATGTTTGGTAACCCACAGCATCACCTCAGCAGGACTGTGTGGTAAGGGTGGAATTATCACGGTTTCCTTTATATAACCTCACAAAAAGAAGTCGCAGGGCATTAAAAAGTGACCGAAGACATTCGTGAAGCAATCGACTCTAATAAAGTAACAATACTAACACTTCTTGACCTTAGCAAAGCTTTCAACTCTGTAAATTTTGACCTGCTCACCCATAAATTGAGAAATATGTATTTGTCAGAAACTGCTGTGAGTTGGTTCGAATCCTACTTACGGGAAAGACAACAATGTGTTGTATCCGGGAATCGAAGCTCCTCCTGGCTTGACATAACATCAGGTATACCACAGGGGTCGGTACTCGGACCATTGTTGTTCACAATATATGTCAATGATATTACATCTCTTGTAAGGCATTGTAACTATCACTTGTATGCTGACGACCTTCAATGCTACATCTCTTCCCGCTTAGACCGAGTAAATGACGCTATAGATAAATTTAACGAAGACATTGACTCGATTGTGACATGGACAAAGAAACTCCGTCTTAAAATAAATCCTGGAAAGACACAAGCAATTATATTAGGACACAAACGGCAAACCGACGCTGTAAAACACCTCGACATTTCCCCTGTTAAAGTAAGTACAGTGCATATCCCTTTCAGTTCTTCAGTAAAAAATCTTGGCATTCACATGGATAATAATCTCAACTGGGACATGCAAATCACAGAAACCTGCAGAAAAATATATTCTATTATCCATGTGCTAAAAAGGATAAATGTTCATCTCCCCTCTTGCTTAAAAAAGTCCCTTGTGCAGACACTTGCATTTCCCTATTTCGACTATGCGGACATTTTACTGACTGACCTCTCCAGCGACAACAAAAAGAAACTTCAACGTGCTCATAATTTGTGTGTACGTTTTGTAAGCAATGTTCGTAAATATGATCATATTACCCCATCCCTGGAAGCAATAGGTTGGCTTAAACTAGATAAGAAAAGAAATTTACATTCACTTCTCTTTCTCTTCGAAATCTTGAACTCTTCTATTCCTTCGTACCTGTCGTCTCGCTTCACTTACCTTTCTTCCCACCATAATCTGAACACATGCTCTCGTCATGAAACAATACTAACAATACCATCCCATCGCACCTCCTCATACTCATCTTCTTTCACAATAGCCCTGCCAAGACTCTGGAATTCGCTACCTGCTAGCATCAGGGACTGTCGAAATAAAATTGAATTCAAACGAAAACTTACTAGGCACTTGGTCAGTAATTGATTTCTTGTAAATAGTTTCTTTAATCTATCACAAAATATTTCAATATCCAGTAATTTCATCACTATACAATTTTGTTATTCTAGATTTAATTTGTAATTCAGTAAATATAAAATATTCTTTGTTTCTCTATGATAAATTATCTAGCTTTAATTATTCAGGTAATCTTTTCGTACTTTGATTTTATTGTAATTGTAAATTTAATACTAACTGTAATATTATTTGTAATTGTAATTGTAAATTTAATACTAATTGTAATTTTATTGTTGATATTGTAGTTGGAATCTCCTGGTAGAGGGGCAGAGAAGGCCTGACGGCCTTATCCCTACCAGGTTAAATAAATAAATAAATACTACTAAAATAAATAAATCTGGCGAACGGGGAGGCCACCTTAAAAGATTGAAATCGTTATCTCCTGTACGTCCTATCCAACGCTGTAATAGATATTAAGGTACCAGCGAACTTCGCGGCGAAAATGCGGCGCAACTGAAAATTAATGTAACTTTGAAAATATTGAGATTAGGACAAATGTTTTTTGTGACATTTTTTGCTCAGAATGTCTTTGGAAATAAGCTCCGTAAGGGTCGGTAAATCCTCGTGAATAACCCTGTATACCTAACATGCTTTTAAATATAAAATTAACCCCCTTACTTTAGCAGTATTTGAACACATTTCGCTTTATAATAATTGCGAAAATCTGTCATTTCTACCGATCGAAGTCGACCTGGTTGGCGAGTTGGTATAGCACTGGTCTTCTATGCCCAAGGTTGCGGGTTCGATACCGGGCCAGGTCGATGGCATTTAAGTGTGCTTAAATGCGGCAGGCTCATGTCAGTAGATTTACTTGGCATGTAAAAGACTCCTGCGGGACAAAATTCCGGCACATCCGGCGACGCTGATATAACCTCTGCAGTTGCGAGCGTCGTTAAATAAACCATAACATTTCTACCGATCGGTATCACAAAAATGGTCCCCTGCACACGGTTGTACTTCCAACTGTGACAAACAAAGAAAGGTCGAAGAGCGTTATTGACGCCCATAGTTTAACATTAGTGAGTGCATACATGCTTCCGGTTAAAAGAGAGGAACTCTCCTCTCCTTTCCACTGGCTGGTTTCCAACTGTATCAGCTTCATCTTCAATGTTTCTTCCTTTTTAAATAAATACATAAACACAAATAAAAGAAGAGAATTCTCATGACTTAACTAAAAGGAAAGCCTCCATCCCTTTTTATGTCTCATTTTTTGTTGTGAACGTGGTTTTAGCACGTGATTGTGAACGCCTGCCAGAGAGATGGTTTCTTTGCTCGTCGAGTCCACAAACTAACACATAATAAAAGTGCTTCCTTGAATAAATAATCAGTACAAGCACTTTTTCCACCCTCCTTCCTCCAGAGCTCTTCCTTTTTGCTCTGCTTTCAGAATACCATGATTTCATATCCTGTAGTTTATGTTAATTTTATCGGAACAAAAATGTTTTTCGATTATGAGCTAAATATGTGCTGCTCTTGTATGCGGATTATAGAACTACTCGTACTTCTATCAGTTTATCTAGCCATTTAAAAATGTATCAATTTATACATGTACAAATCTCTTTATTTTATACTACGTTTCATTTCATTCCTTTATGGTCTAACAAAATACCCGACAAACAGAACATTATTGTACAATGTATTGTAATATTCACAAAGGGGACGCCACTATCACCAACATGTGAATAAACCATGGCAAACTTAATTAGTAACTTCAAAACTAAACAAGTGAAGGTACTCAATAGCAATTATACAGACAAAGCCTCCTTATTTACTTCCAAATTATTAAACAGCATCTCAAAAGTTGGTATATTTCGGGCCAAACCATTCTCAGCAGATATTTAGGTGTGTCCTTTTCTATCAATTCTTCAATAACGGCCCCGAAATGGACATAATGTCAATAACGCAAACATTATTAATAACAAACAAATGCGACATAATGAATTAAAACAAAAATAAGGTTAACATTAAATTTTTAACATTTCATAGTATAATATTTTAGAATTGGTTTACAACACTATAGAATAATATAGAAATTATTAAATCACTATAACAACTTTTATTCATTTATTTTAAAATTCTACTTATATAAATAATAAAAAATAGTGAAATTGTATTCACATTGATATGTATACTAAAATAAAATACAAATAAATTGAATAATTGAAGGAAGAAAATCTCATCTAAATAAGAGGACTCGGGGAAGGATGCAAGAATACTTGTAGCATTACCGCGCTCAATGGCGATACCATTGCGCTGACGTAGATATTGACTGCTTCGAGGGTCCCCAGAAAGCTGCACTAAACTTCTGCCTATGGTGGAGATGAGAGCTTTGGCTTCACTACACCATGATCCAAACCTCAGTAAATAATATTTAAACCTACATCTACACCATGTTTGCATTGACTGTGCAATTCATGTTATCCATTACGATTAAACAATGAAGACTACAGGAGGAAAAGGGGGAATGTCAAGATTTTCAGGAGAGCTAATTTAAAGTTCAAAACTAATTTATTCAAGAAGTGTGTTACAAATGATAAATACCACCATGCATTTTGAAAGGTGGTTAATCTAGTAATCAATATGTTCAATATGTTTTATTGTCGTCTAACCATAAACTTCCAATTTTTACCATTATCTCAATTAAAAAAAAAAGTGACATTCTCCCTTCTCTTCCTGTGGTCTTAATCGATGGAATATTGCTTGTATCGATTATGGAAGTCGTACATACCTGCGTCTGTTCTTCTAGTGAAACTTCTACAAAATTTCTGCTCCCTTGAATCATTCTCCCATCGATTCGTTACGTTATTATCTATTTGATATTTCTTTTCAAACTTCAAAATATCCATACAAATCTCCCTCCACGACTTTTCGTTTATCAACTGTTCCTAAATGGATAACCCCGTAATGAGCGTAATTTGTTCACAAACTTTAACAATACATACGGTCCAATTTATTCTGAGCATATTTTACGAGTGTTCTTTTCTACCAGTTGTTCAATACGTACATGTTAATATTCATTTATTAAAAAAATGAAATTTGACACAATATGAAATAAAATACTGCACTTTACAAGAATTAGAATTATTTTTAGAATTCGTTTCGTGATAGAAATAAGATGTAGTTAACAATGAAGGGAGGACTGAAAGAGGAGGACAGTATTATAGCACGACAGAGAAACATAAGAGTACATATTAGGAATAGTTCTTAAACTGTGATTGATTAGGCATAAGATTGTGTGATAACTGAGAACAAAAGTGGAATTAGAAAGGTATGGTAGAGCTAATTTGATTCATTTAATAATAGTAATAAGAATGAGAGGAAATAGAAATTAAATTGTACAAAAATGTAATTGAGAGTTATGATGTAACCTGAATACAGTAATGTGAAGATACACCATAACAGATTCAGATGGTGTTTCACAAATAAATATCATATATCACATTCTCTTGCTGTGTATATAGGGATGTACTAAAACGCAATGAAATTATAGGCCTACAACGATGAAATACTAAAACATTATTTTATATTCTAAATTTATATTAATATTAATTCATTTTAACCAGATGTAGCTACTTTTCATAACTGCACTCGCAATACACAATCAATAACATTTTCAAATCTTCGTGAGACAATTTACACTTTTTGTCTGTTAGCACAAACTTGAAGACAGAAAACGAACATAACATCTATTGATGTCGCGGGAGAAATACTTCAATTAGACAGAGTTACGCAATAAGAGAACGATTAACAAAACCTTCTTTTCGAGATATTGACCATTGAATAAATCTCATTGTTCACTAAATACTTTATGCAAGAAATATTGTAACATTCATGCTATTACAAAATATTGCACAAACAATAAAAAAAAAAAGGCTAACAGATTTTTAATAACAGACCAGGAGTTGATTTAATATTGCAAAATAAATAAATAAATATATAAATAAATAAAGAAAATAAATGAATGAATGAATGAATGAATGAATAAATAAATAAATCTTATGCACTAACCAAATTTTGCTTATAAATGGCAGAAGAGTGTAGATATCGCATTCTTGATTTTTTCTGAGTTAAATAATGCAACCAACAACACATTTGTGCAAATATCTCAAGTTTCTTCAAATTGTCGGTTGGACTATTATTGCATAACCCTGTCAAATTTTGAAACTGTCTGTAGGCCTACAACAAAATAAAATTTTATCATTTTGTTACACTTCCCCAACCAAACACTCGCTGTTGCATTGAAATTGTTAAGTCCAGGATTCTTTTGGATTGTTTGCGTACTTCTCCAACTGGACCAAATGCTGAGCTAAGATGTTCCTTAAAATGATCTAGAAGACAGGTTTCTCGTTCTCTTGTTTTACAAATTGTCAAAACTTGCTCATTTCTAAACATGGTCCACTGATTAGATTACATCTTCATTGCTTTTATACAGAGTTCCTTATGGCAATGTTAAATCCTATGTCTTATATCGAGAAAAACACACAGTATACGGTTTTTCAAAAGTCAGGACAGATTATTTTTCAGAGAGACTTTTGTTTCAATTGTTTCACTATTTCAGCCAACAATTCACCTCTAAATCCATTAAAGAATACACCTCTAGATCCATGAAACAATCCACCTCTAGATCCATCAAAAGAATACGAATTTACTTCCAACAATCCACTTTTAGATCCATCAAATAATCCACCTCTAAATCAACCCAATAATCCACCTCTAGATCCATCCAACTATCCACCTCTAGATTCATCAAAAGAATACGAATTTAGTTCCAACAATCAACTTTTAGATCCATCAAATAATCCACCTTTAATCAACCCAATAATGCACCTCTAAATCCATCCAACAATCCACCTCTAGATTCATCAAAAGAATACGAATTTAGTTCTAACAATCCACTTTTAGATCCATCAAATAATCCATCTCTAGATCGATCCAATAATCCACCTTTAGATCAATCCACCAATTCACATGTAAATCCACGTATCCTCCCATTTGTAGGCTAAATAAATTCATTAACCCATCTCTAAATCCAGCTATCCATTCATGTATCAATCACTCAGTAATTTAAATAATCAACCTAGGCCTACCTGTGTGCGTCTACATATTCATGTATTGTTTGATCGTTATTTTAAAGAGATAAGGGAGGTCTGTAATGCAGTGTGACCCGGGGGTTAGTTAAATTCGCGTTGTACGACCTCTGTACATGGGAAGGGGGCAAAGATTACCACATGAACTCCAGAACATAACTTTGGAATAATATGTACAGTACACACATCTCTCTCCACCACTCCCCATCTCTCTCTCTGTCGCTTTCTGTCTCCCTCTCACACATGTCCAAAACACACATTTAATTAGTTAACAAGAACATGAAGCAAGATTTTTAACCCTTGTCAGGGTCTTAAAACTGTTCATTTAAAAATGTGTATTTCTGTCTGTTTTCATGGCATTGCATATCTCTAAAAAGAGGAGAAAAAGTTAATGACAAATAGGCCTAAATGTAAAACTTACCATGCCTGTAATATCTCCCCTCTTAAATGGGTAAAAATTTAATGGCATGGCGGTAATCAGGGTAATGAAAAGACAGAGACACTGCTAAACTGGTCTCAGAATAAATTTTCTGCAGGCCACAACCTACAAGCTCTATCTCCCTGACAACAATCAACAACCATGTAATCCGACGTTACTCACAAAAAATCACGAGATGATAGGTAAACAGCATCAGCTGTCGACAAGGAAAGGCTTCTAGTTCGGCGTCCTCATAAAAGAGAGACTGATATTCCCTAGACTGCATTTATAGCGTAACATTTATACAAATCCTAGCAGCTCAATGAACCTTAAAGAAGTCCTTGCAAAGACCAGAATAGCTGATAGGTCTACCCTAGATCACATAATAACAGATCGATCACTCTTAAGGCAGCAGCGTTTATCAACTGGCCACCACGATGAACGTGGTAACAAATTCTTAGCATAGGTATCTCCAGAAGAAAAGTAAACCATGAGTTCGATGTCGTTGGGTACATAATAAAACTTCGATTCTGATTCAGAAAGATCTACGATAATAATTATTATTATTCAACTAAACCATCCTTCGCACCACCAAACTGCTTCTGCAGTATGAGGCACAAGTACATGTTTAACAAGGAAGACAACGAAACAGCACAATCTTCAGGAGCCAAAGAAAAATTATCTATGCTTAAAGAAAAGCCGAATGGGGTAAGCCTAATGATTTGTGCGGATCCTGCTCAGGAAATTTCGAGAAAGCCAAGCATGGTGAAAGTTGCGCCAGTTGTGATCAGTGGTTTCATGAAATATGTCAAGGCCTTTCAAAATAACGAAAGGACTTTAATTGTTTGGGTTGTAGGTGTGAATCTGACTGAAGAATTTAAGGACTATCAAGAAAATACCCTTGTACTATCACGAAATTATACCAATGCTTCTACAGTGTTAATTGTTTTTACGTGTATTGCTTTTTTGTAAATATTATATAAATTTATTTGAGGTAAAAATGCTAACATGTAGCTTCCTGAAATCTAAAAATGTACGTGCATTAGGAACAATATATATATTTTTTTAAATTTCAACCTTAATAGTGGCTTGTGCAGCAAATGCTGCAAACTAGGTCCATTAGACGTTTAAATAAAAATTTTTCAGATTTATTTTAAATGAAGAATACCAGACATTTTGAAAGTTATTTGCTTCCATAATAATGAAACATACTCCCTCTGAATGGTTCTTTTCATGTCAAATACTTTTTCTTGAACCTATCCACCTTCAGTTTCTGAGTTTCAACGCGAAAACGCAAGTAACAATGTCAGGACGATCAGAGGGTTTTTTTATGTGGGAGTAAAGCAATAGCTATTCCAGGTCATTGTGGATTGTAGGCGAAAGTTAAAAAATGTCAGGTTTGCTATGCTTTCGAACAACAGACATAGCATCTTGGTACAGCTGCTGAATGTAGAGTTTGAAATGTAGAGGGGTAAATCGTTTTATCCTGCTAAGAAATGTTGCTTAAGTGATCGGGAGACTACAAAATTTTGTAGGCCTCTTATTTTATCAGTAAGTAATATTTTTTTATCTTTCCTTAGGAACTGTAATTTTTGCGCTCTCTCGAGCCAATACTGAGGAGAATGACGCATATAAATATCTACACCACTATAAAAATATTTCATTCTTAATAACAATATTATTATAGGCTTACTACATAGCCGCCACTCAGTAAATTATAGAAATGAAGATCTAATTTCAGATATTCTCTACATCTACTTATATAACCCCAAAATGTTTCACTTTCATATCATAAATATAGCATTAACATGTATAATTAATAAAGAATAGTCACATCATGGCATTAACTGTAATAATATTTCATTTCTAATGGTAATAATGTCATCAAACCACCTCAAGTTTTGTAGTTTTTAATATCCAATACACAGCTGTACTCATAAACTTACACACCGCAGAATCAGGGTTGTAAATTATTTTTAATAAGCCTTGAAGTTTTTAATAACCAATTGAATTTGAACTATAAATATGTTAGCAATCTTGCAGATCATGGCCTTCGTGTAATAGCCTGTTGTTTATTGTAGTGTGTGTTTTGTTTTATTCTAAAATGCAATGAATTCTCAAAACTGACGAAAGATAGATTTTGGAAAAAAGGAAAATTATGTAGGAAAATTGGCATTTCACTGAAAACTACTATTTTTCTGAAAAACTTTGGGTTCCGAGTTTCAAAATGAGGGGTCATTTATTAAAATTCGTTCAGCCGTTTTCCCGTAAGTTCAAATTATATATATACAGATTTTTGCACCAAAATCTTAGTATCACGAAATTAGGAAAGTCTGACATATAATTAAGTAACGTGCAATTTATCCAGGGCCACAAATAGGAAGAAATTTGAGAGACTGTCTCTTGTAACACATTGTCACAAACAAACGCAGAATTACTGCTATGTGCGTTGAGTCGCCCCTGTCCAACAGGTAAAACGTACACACGCACAAACACGCACGCACGCACGCACAATCCCTCAAATCCATAATTTGAAACTGTGAAGGCTAGAGTCTATATTGAAAATAAAATAGTGAAATGGCGAAGTCATTCATGCAGCTTAATGAACGTATAATGGAATTCCATCCAATTAGCTCTCATCTGGAATAAAGAGACCCCACAGGATCGATACAATGGAGCCAACTCAAATTTCAGTTCAATCAACAATTCATTACCCACAATATCGCGGTTTGCATCAATCAGAGTTCTAATTCTTTCATTCATCAACTTACGGCGTGTCATGCCCGGCTAACAAGATGACGAATATATCCGCGCCTCAATTAATCAATCCAGCGTAAATTTAGCGTGTTTCGCTTTTTTTTTTTTTCCCCACGCGGGTTCCCAAAACACCAACCATTAGCACCTGTCCGGGCACAAATTCTATCGTACAACCATCTGAAATCTAGTACACATCTGTACAAAAAATTAACAGGGATTTAAGGAAATACCAATCACTGCGTGGGACATGTAGACTTCAATTAAAGTAGGTCCACTCCCTCTGTTCCAAAATATGGTACAGATTTGTTAAAGTTCTCAGTAATATAACGTAGCTTTAATACATCTTCTATAGTCCCGTCGCTCTAATTTCCGGCAGCCAATCACGTTGCAGGTCGGCTACATTTAAACGTGTGCGTCTTGTGATTCGCTGATGAAGATGTTAAGCATTTCCTAAGGCTGGATAAATACTTACAGACGTGGACAAATTATTAGCAAAATTGAAGATTTTTATTACATATTTTTACAAAATATGATTCTTCAACTTAGACTACAGTTGACATTTTTGCGTATTTCGAAATTATTAGCAAAATTGAAGATTTGTATTGTATATTTTTTTTTACAAAATTTGACTCTTCAATTTGGACTACATTTGATATTTTTGCATATTTACAAATTATTAGCAAAACTGAAGATTTTTATTATATGTTTTTACAAAATTTGACTCTTCCTTCAATTTAAACTGCAGTTGACATTTTTTGCATATTTACAAATTATTAGCAAAATATGAAGATTTTTATTATATATCTTTACAAAATTTGACTCTTCAATTTAAACTACAGTTGACATTTTTGCACATTTCTATCTATTGTAATGATAAAAATGTGCAAAATTGTCAACTGTAGTCTAAATTGAAAAGTCAAATTTTGTAAACAGATTTGTCATAAAAATCGTCAATTTTGTTAATAATTTGTCCACGTCTGTAATATAGGCTAATCGCCCGCCATTTTGGCTCTTTCGTTGGCGTTCGCAGAAAGCACACGAGGACGTTATTTGCCGCTCAGTTACAGTGCGTTTGATTTATTATCATAGGAGCTACGACATGATAATGTTTAACTGTGTGGCAAATAGATCCCTCGTCTGGTAGCTCGGCAACGAAAGAACAAAAATGGCGAACGATACTACCTACCTAGACTTTATAGAGCCTTGACTTCTTAAGACGTAAGCAAAGAGGAGGAGTCACGCCGGAAATAACAGCGTCGCGACTTTAGATACTTATTTGTTTGATAAATTAACATAAGAAAAACATAAAAATTAGGTACATTTCATTCTGTGTGATGTCAAATTAATAAAAGAAAAAACAAACATTGTTTTGAGAGACAAATTAACATAAAAACTGCAATTCTATCATAACAAGATTGTTGACCAGGTACGTGTAGACGACAGAGAATTAGCTGAATTGCAGATCGCGCCGGAGGAAGCGAGACAGAAGCAGGAACTGCTGAGATCAAGAATACAGAAGAAGAAAACATATGTGAAGAAATCAGATAAGAGCGGCTTAAGTACTACAAATGCAATGAAGTTTAGTGACACCAGTAAAAATTCAAGTGATTTGGGAAGTGATTCAGCCAGATTAGTGGGAAGGAAGATCAGTGCCGAGAGGAGAAATGAAATTGTTTCTGTGAGTGCAAGAGCTGAAATGGTGAGAAGTGAAGTGAAGAAAAAGAATGACGAGTTTATAACAGAAAATGGTGAAGTGGATGTTTCCGGTCCAGAGACGACTAAGGAAGAGACGACTAAGGACTTAGTAAATAAATTGAAATATGAATTAGAGGAGTGGAATAGGAAGTTAGATAAGACGATGGAGGTAATCAAAGTAGGTAAGGAGTATGGTGGAGGAGGCTAGCTAGGGTAATGAAGTATAATACTTACTTACTTACTTACTTACTTACTTACTGGCTTTTAAGGAACCCGGAGGTTCATTGCCGCCCTTACATAAGCCCGCCATTGGTCCCCATCCTGAGCAAGATTAATCCAGTCTCTACCATCATATCCCACCTCCCTCAAATCCATTTTAATATTATCTACCCACCTACGTCTCGGCCTCCCCAAAGGTCTTTTCCCCTCCGGCCTCCCAATTAACACTCTATATGCATTTCTGGATTCGCTCATACGTGCTACATGTCCTGCCCATCTCAAACGTCTGGATTTTATGGTCCTAATTATGTCAGGTGAAGAATACAATGCGTGCAGCTCTGCGTTGTGTAACTTTCTCCATTCTCATGTAACTTCTTCCCTCTTAGCCCCAAATATTTTCCTAAGAACCTTATTCTCAAACACCCTTAATCTCTGTTCCTCTCTCAAAGTGAGAGTCCAAGTTTCACAACCATAAAGAACAACCGGTAATATAACTGTTTTATAAATTCTAACTTTCAGATTTTTTTTACAGAAGACTAGATGACAAAAGCTTCTCAACCGAATAATAACACGCATTTCCCATATTTATTCTGCGTTTAATTTCCTCCCGAGTGTCATTTATATTTGTTACTGTTGCTCCAAGATATTTGAATTTTTCCACCTCTTCGAAAGATAAATCTCCAATTTTTATAGTTCTATTTCGTACAATATTCTCGTCACGAGACATAATCATATACTTAGTCTTTTCGGGATTTACTTCTAACCCTATCGCTTTACTTGCTTCAACTAGAATTTCCGCGTTTTCCCTAATCGTTTGTGGATTTTCTCCTAGCAAATTCACGTCATCCGCATAGACAAGAAGCTGATGTAACCCATTCAACTCCAAACCCTGTCTATTATCCTGAATTTTCCTAATGGCATATTCTAGAGCGAAGTTAAAAAGTAAGGGTGATAGTGCATCTCCCTGCTTTAGCCCGCAGTGAATTGGAAAAGCATCAGATAGACTCTGCTGTAAGTTTCACTGAGACACATTTTAATTAATCGAACTAGTTTCTTGGGAATACCAAATTCAATAAGAATATTATATAAAACTTCTCTCTTAACCGAGTCATACGCCTTTTTGAAACCTATGAATAACTGATGTACTGTACCCTTATACTCCCATTTTTTCTCCAATATCTGTCGAAATGAAGTATAATAGGGTAGAAAATTAGTGAGATCTGAAAATGGAATGTACACAAGAAACAGACATAATAACGAACATATTGGACAATGGTGTAGTACGTTTTAGTAACAAGTATTATTAGAAACCGTGTGTGTTCGATATAAGTGTACAGTGAAAATCAAGAACAGAGTCGTAAAAGTGTCAATTTTGAATGATCTAAATGGGGTCGAAAGTTAAATGAGGCCTATAAGAGCGTCTACAAAAGGTATAACTGTAATGGATGTAATTGTAAGGTCCACATTCTTCTTCCTCTTCTTCTTCTTTGGCACTACGGCCCTTGTAGTCTAGCCTTGGCCTCCCTTAGGATCTTGGTCCATTCCTGTCCAACCAGAACCTTCTGCCTCCATCTTCTCACGCCTAGAGTCCTTAAATCGTCCTCCACTCCATCCAACCATCTTAGTTTCTGTCTGCCAATATTGCGCCTGCCTTCTGGTTTTGTGTTTAGAATCTTTTTTGGTATAAGGTCCACATTACATGGATGTAAATGTCGACATCAAATATATATAATATAACATATCATACGAGTAGATGAGATGAGGAGATGAGATGAGATGAGGAGATGAGATGAGATGAGGAGATGAGATGATGAGATGAGAGGAGATGAGATGAGGAGATGAGATGAGATGAGGAGATGAGATGAGATGAGGAGATGAGATGAGGAGATGAGATGAGGAGATGAGATGAGATGAGGAGATGAGATGAGATGAGATGAGATGAGATGAGATGAGATGAGATGAGATGAGATGAGATGAGATGTGATATGATATGATATGATATGTGATATGATATGATATGATTATGATTATGAATTTGATATGATATATGATTTGATATATATGATATGATATATGATATGATATGATATGATATGTGATATGATATGATTATGATTATGACTTTGATATGATATATGATTTGATATATGATATGATATGATATGATATGATATGATATGATATGATATGATATGATATGATATGATTATGATTATGACTTTGATATGATATATGATTTGATATATGATATGTTATGTGATGATATGATATGATTATGATTATGACTTTGATATGATATATGATTTGATATATATGATATGATATGATATGATATGATATGATATGATATGTGATATGATATGATTATGATTATGACTTTGATATGATATATGATTTGATATATGATATGATATGATATGATAAAAACTGCAATAAATTACAACCCGGTTTTTATACGACTGTTGAGCCTTAGATGTTCTATTCAACATTGACTGGGTTGGTGTTACGTTTGCTGCACCAGGAACACCACAGCTGGTGCCCATTTGATTTCTGTTGATGATGAACTATTTAAATATTATACAGTCTAATCCGTTTGGGTATGGATAGAGTACAAAGTAAGAGGACCCGGACTAGAATGGAACTAGCGAACTCTGAAGGACATGGAGTGTAACAGTTACATACTACATACTTAAAATATTCTGGTGGAAATATTAATAAACCAGAAAAAAACCTGAATCGCGTCATAAATGACAGCAGAGAGCCCCGAATAATGTCGACATGTGACTGCAGGTTCAAAGTCGTTTGAAAGAATAAAAGCTAGTAGCTGTAACTGTCTGTCTGACATAAAACATCTGATTCTCAAAATGTTTTACAGAAGAACGAAGCGACAAAAGCCGCACCATTTCTCAACCAACAAGTGGCACAGACTTGGGGAATTTCCCTAAGGGCTGAAGGGGAGACACCCTCTCGGTTTTAATGGTTAACACTGACACAAATTCGACAGGGAGAAACGACTATTAAGATATTATTTAATATAAAAACCACTTAAAACTCTCCAAATTATATAAAATTTGCTGCAATAACTGTTGTTGGTTGATCTGAGACGGAGGAAATTTGGGAGAAAAGTAGCCTATACTACAAAACAAATTCTAAAACTTCATCACCAAAGCCATCTCCTATCTTATACTAAGGTTGGATAAAAAGTAATGGCAACAGTTCGATATTTCTGACATGGCTTTATTCACAGGGTTACAACATTTACGTACCGTGTATATAGTCGCCCCCCTTATTTATTACCTTTTGCCAAATGTTTGGAAGGCGTCGTACACCATCAGCGCGTCCATCTTTGTTGATGTTCCGTATTGACCGCCCTAAAGCACGGATAAGTTCATCTCTGGTATTGTACCGGGTCCCTCGCAGTGGTTCTTTCACTTTGGTGAAAAGATCGTAATCGCATGGATCATATCGGGTGAGTACGGTGGATGTTCCAGTAGTCTGCGTTTTCCGTCTGCCTTGGAGGTACAGCGTGGTGCAGTATTACCCCATCAATGTCATACGCCACAATGAACATCTCCTTCACAGCACTTTGTGCAGGGCGCACTTTCTTTGGACGAGAAGAACCTGGATGCTTTCTTTCATTTGATTGACGTTTCAAATTTGATTGGTTCGTATGAGCGAGCCCAGGTTTCGTCCAAAGCGACGATTCGTCCAAGAAAGTCGTCATCTTTCCTTTGGTATACCTTATTTTATTTCAAGGAGTGCAGTTCGGTGGCTCCTTTGAACACCCACTTACAGATTTATGATTTCCTACAGAAACACCTCTGACAATTCCATCCTGTCCCCTCGTCCCAACATTGCATAGTTGCCACAATCCTGGTGACCCTCGAAATTATGCAGTGAAACTGACGGAATTCTTGGAATTTGGAAAAGAAGCGACAACTCTGCCTCCACGTGGATTTGACGGGAACCTGTCAATTCTTCTGAACAAGGGTTGTGATTGGTTACTGACAGGAGAAGACAAGATTTCCGTCACAGTAAGGAAGACATTTATTTATGACAACCAATTAGTAGGGGGCAGTAGAAGGTCTGTCGGCAAAGTCCTTTCTATGAAACTGCACTCCATGAAATAAAATAAGGTATAGCGGTCCAACAAGGCCTGTGCGACTGAATAGCGGTGTCATTGTTAAACCTCGGTAACCCAGAATGTCTTGCAGAATGTGGAGCACAGTTTTGTGACATACTCAGACTTCCGCTGCTAACTCACGAGCAGTCCATCGGCGATCAGCATCCAACAGGGAAGCAAGGAGTTGAACTGTGTTGTCCTCCATGCGGGGTCGTCCTGTACGGAGGTTGTCCTGAACGGCATCCCTGCCTTCCCGAAACGCTTTAACCCATCGTGCCACTATGCGATATGGCAACGTTGCATCGGCATATGCTTCACGCAGTCCCTGAAAACATTCTTGTGCACTACGACCTCGTGTCACTTCAATTTTGATCCAGGAAGGTTGCTCAATTTTATAAACGTGGTCTTAGGGCGCTCGCACTATCCCTATGAAAGTCAACGTTCTACACACTGCAGTAGATTGACAGAGTACTGTCGCCGCTGGCTGCATTAACTCATCTAACAGTCCTTGTTCAAGTCCACACAGCTGGCAACTCTCGTACGCACCATCGTCACGTGACAGCAGTGTTGCCATTACTTTTTATCCAACCTATGTATGTTTGCCTTCTTACTGTTCTCTCCTCCATATGTAATCCTGTGGCCACTTATTTCAGTAGGGAAATTTTTATTTTCGATCTACATTTAAGTTACAACGATTTGTCTTTCGTTTTTAAAATAAAATTATTTTTGCAGCCTATTGTCTCCCACTCTTAAGATGAGATCGTAACAGATTTCTTTGAAGGCTAAAATTCTTATACTATTTTTTTAACACGTTGTGAATCAAACACAGAAAAGGTGCATACGAAATAAATGATGAAATTTTTACGAATACTTGGAGCAGGAGATGTATATCCAGAGACGTCTGGTGTTTATGCTATACGTATTTATATTGCTGTCAAGTTCGATGACATTCCGCCGGTTAGGCAAGCCTTCTAAAGGCAGTTTCTAGAACACACTTTATCAGCTCTTCTGGAGGATCTTTCACTAAGTAACGTCAGGAAATGTGATTTCGTAGCGACGAGATTATAGCGCATTGTAATCGAGAGGGAAATATTTTACCTAAATGAAACACATCCCGGTGGTTGAATTGGTAGAGAGGGTTCTACACTTGGCCTACACATTCGCCAGATTTGACACCCATGAATTTTTCTTTTCTGAAAGGCCAAGTCAAAACCCTCGTGTAAGAGAAGATTCCGGTCAATAAAGGAGAGGAGTTTAATGTCAGAATATTGCTGGATATGGCGATATGCGCGATTTCAGATATTTTTCAGACAACTCACCCGTCGATGCAAAGGCGCTAACGACAATGTTCTGAAGTAAACGTTGGTATTTTGAGTATATTTTATGGACAATTTGCACAAGAGTATTTAAATGTGTACTTATTAAATCATGGTCTATGTCATAATCGTGAGGGAAACATTTTACCTAAAGGAAACATCTCCTGGTGGTTGAATTGGTAGAGAAGGTTCTACACCTTGGCCTTCACGTTCGCCAGATTTGACACCCATGGATTTTTCTTTTCTCAAAGGCCAAGTCAAAAAACTTGTGTAAGAGAAGATTCCGGTCAATAGGCTACAGGAGAGGAGTTCAACGCCAGATTATTGCTGGATATTGCGATATGCGAGATTTCAGATATTTTTCAGACAACTCACCAGTCCATGCAACGGCGCTAACAACACTGTTCTGAAGTAAACGTTGGTATTTTGAGTATATTTTATGGACAATTTGCACAAGAGTATTTAAATGTGTACTTATTAAGTCATGGTCTAAGTCATAATCTGAGGGAAAAATGTTTAACTAAATGAAACATATCCTGGTGCTTGAATTGGTAGAGAAGGTTCTACACCTTGGCCTCCACGTTCGCCAGATCTGACACCCATGGATTTTTCTTTTCTGAAAGGCCAAGTCAAAACCCTCGTGTAAGAGAAGATTCCAATCAAAACAGGAAAAGATTTCAACGCCGGATTATTGCTGGATATTGCGATGTGCGAGATTGCAGATATTTTTTCAGACAACTCACCAGTCCATGGAACGGCGCTAACAACACTGTTCTGAAGTAAACGTTGGTATTTTGAGTATATTTTATGGACAATTTGCACAAGAGTATTTAAATGTGTACCTATTAAGTCATGGTCTAAGTCATCTTGCCTGCACTCGCGTTATAGAAGGACCGCTGGTTCGAAGCCTCATTTGGGGAAGAAATTTTCTAGTCATATTTTAGTCAGTGTATGGGACCGGTGTTTACCCAGCATCGTGATGAATTGGAAATCTGCGTTAAGTTTCGAAATCCGGCAACGAAAACCAGCTATAACGGGGTTCAGGGGGGTTTTCATCGTGCTAACACTCGTTATCCATGTTCTGATTGGATGATGCCTTCTGCTGAGGCATGTCAACGTGACACTAGCAGCTGCATGATCGACCTTGGCTCTTCATGGGCTGTCGTGCCACGGATTTTATTAGTAATTAATTAAAAGAGAATGATTAATTTTCAATGAATTAATTTATTATATCAAACTACCATATGTAAGTGAAAAATTCATGTATTTACGTTTATCTTGGTTAAGTAACAGACCATTCTTTTTACATCAAGATGCAATATTATTAATATCTGTTTGCAAATTTGCTTCATCTATTGGATCGGATGTATGATAAATAGGGACCGGATTTTTATGTAATTACATATTATATTCCTTTCAAACTAACCGTATATAAATAACAAATCTTTGCGAATCTTGTAATTATCATTAATATATTAAAATTTGATACTACATATTTTTACATATTTACCCCACATTACACATTATGGCTAAGTATTACATAAATCTACATATTTAGGGGTTTTTATTCATTTTTTACTTCTCTGAAAGGGGGGGGGAACTTCTGCTGGGAAGTTTACAATTTGAAATACACAGACTTAAAAAGCCTTTTCACCTACCCAAGAAAGGATATATTTCGGGACGAAACATAACGTCCTTAGTTGTAGGAAGTAATAGAGGCACTCACCCCATACCGCCCACTGTAAATGAGTGAACAAAAGGCAACCTTTCTCATACAACTATTACGTATTGTAAAAATCACTCAGAAAGTAGCGGTGCCTTCATGCGGTGGATGGGACGAGGACGATATGATTTGTCTCGAACTATAATTGTTCTGCACACGTCTCAACAAGTCGTTCCCATGCAATTTGCAACCTTACCCACCCTCTTCCTAATTCTTCCAGGGAAAACCCGTGTCAAGTCTGACATGAGACTTTCAGGTTATTGCTTGACCTCTTTATTTTAAATTTGGTAGACCTATATGGAAATGGGATTTTCTGAGCAATTAGAAAGTATGATTCCCAGCTGGAATAATCCTACTCTTCTGAATGAGACATGAATGTCACTTTTCAATGTCACAACAGTTTGTAAGTGCCTATAGTATGAGGTTTTAGTGGCTACTTGTTTCTTACAGGGAGCAGCTAAAATGCATGTCTCCCACATCTCCTCTTATTTCCTCCTAATCCAGTAAAGCGAAACAGTGCTTTCAATACTGTTGTGTCATTCATTTCACTCAGTTCTCTAGTTTTAGTACTTACAATACCTATAAAGTGTGTATCTACTGCTTTTAACTAACTAAAATGCTCCCTGTATCTTCAACCCTAACGACAAAAATAAAATCATGGATTGCAATGGACGAAGCCTTGACTCCAGATGGAAAAATAGTAATGTGTCAAGTGTGCGTTAAAAAAGTCTGGTGCTCTATGAAATCACAACTGGAGAGTCCTACCTATCCTATACCTGCCAGATATTGATATTAATTATTTTCAAGATTTTACAAATTTCGTATATATTCAGCTTATTTTTCTTGCATAAAATGTACATATTTCACACCTTGATACAGTATTACATAAAAATCCGGTCCCTAATGATGAAAGAAGTAAATTATTGCGAACCTCACGAAAAGTATAAGGAAGTGGACCTCATCTCTGTGACACCGGCTTTCTTTCCATGTGGAAGGCTTGCAAGCCATTGGTTGCGAACCGCAGGTGTGGCAACAAGGTCCAGAGCGTGTTTGTCCCGAGGGCCGCACGCGTGAGAAGGTCCATTTTACGGGCAACAGCAGCATGCAACGGTTTAAGGACGCCCCTCTTGGAAACAAGCTGGGAATGTGGGTCGGTACACGCCAACAGCTCTGCAACGACGCAAATATGCACACTATATTTAAAAATGAGCATAATCATATTTGCATTTTTAATGTGGAATATTTTTATGCGTTTCACTGCAGAAAAATTGTAATAAAATTACAGCACTTCTCAATATCCGACTTGCATGGATGCTATACGCAATACATTCGTTAGGTAAGAAGTTTGATTTGTTCATTCATTTGTTTATTTATTTTTATTTATGTATTTAACTAGCTAGCGAGTACAAATTAAAATTATAAAACAAAAATGTTTCTAGCCATTATCGTAAGAGCCAGGCTCGTGTACGGTGTGGTCTTAGCTAATAATATAACATAAAATTTACTAAGTAACTTAATTCAAACCAATAAACAACACCAAGAGCAAAAAAAGAAGAAAGAGAAAAAGAAAGAAAAAAACACATTTAATATAAGGTCCCTGAGCCAAATAACGCCATGTATACCTTTAACGCCACCCTATTAAAATTTGTTAACGACACAAGTGCACTACTGTAGCCTGCATTCGCTTGCAATCTAGTGATGAAATGAGTTACTAGCTGTCCGCTGACATTTACGAGTAACATTATATTCCATCATTTTCCTGTTGTGTGTTGATAGTGAATGGCTGTTCTTATATCAAGGTAAGAGGCAATATTTTATTTTGTGTGTTGAGCAAATAATAACTATATATTTTCGTGATCCTTAAACATTCGTCTATGTATAGAAAGTATTTGGTATCTATAAAATTTGAAAATGTTAGAGAAACAGGCATGTCATGTTATCAAGTACTCAGTAGCGCTTTAACGACATGTGGCATAAAAGGTCTACAGACAAAATGTTAGGTTATGTTAGTACTAAGGCTGACAGTACAGCATCAGTGTGAAAACATCAGGAAAATCACTAAGCTTTCAACTTACAAATGTTCAGAATGTGCAGTGATGATATTGCTTCAATTGCTTATCGAACTCTTAATTTTCTTTTATTTTACAGAACTTAATTTTTTTGTTTTACTTATTGGAAAACATTCATATTAAACTAAGGTAAATGCTTTTGTGTTTAATAACTTTCTACTGTGTCCCATTGTCTCTTTTTTTAAAGTAAGGAGTCACTTAGTCCGTTAAATTTACTACAAAAACGAATAATTAAAATTTGTTTGAAGAAACGTTTCGATTATCCAACTAAATTAATTTATTCTGAATTTAATGTATTTAATATTGAACAAATTTATAAGTATACGTTGTTAAAATTTTATCATAAAAATCGTAATAATTTGTATTACAGACACACAATTATGACACAAGACGAAATATTAATTCAACATTAGTAGAATCTAAATGTGTCACATCTGCTGGTCTAAAGCATAGCATAAATTTTGGCCCTCGGTTGTACAATGCTTTAACTAAATTACACCCAGAACTTCTAACATGTAACCCACTAACATATAACAAGAAAATTAGAAACGTGTTAATATCTTCAATTTGATTAAATAAATTTACAGCCTATGTGTATGAATTAATCAACCTACATTATATTTCTATTCTATAATTTTGAAATACATATTAATCCTACTTTTCACGTGCGATATTATTCTTCTCTAGTGTTAATATTATATTATATAATTCCATTGCCGCTGTAATTATATTTTAGTTCCTATTTTATTTTACTTATTTATTTATATTATTATTATTTTTTTATTTTAATATTATATCTGAACTGCGACCGAGCACGAGGGCTGCTCATTCGGTCTCAAATTTTGTTAATACTACTGTATCTTCTTTTTCTATATTGCTTGTATTATTTTATTTGTATTTCTCTTTGTTTGTCTTTGTAATTATATTTCTTTTTGTAATTATATTTTCCAGTAAGAAATATATAATTATAATTATATATTTCTTACTGGAAAACATTTTCCTAATCCATGTGATGTTTCAGTTTCAGATCATGAATCTTTCATTAGTATTGAGTGATTTTGTATCTTTCATTAACAAAAACTCAAATTTAATCGCTTAGTTCAATTTGTATTGCTTAGGAAAAATAATTAATTAACAATTATAAGTGTATAGGTTACTAGAAAATAGGTGGCGTTAATTGGACAACCTGTTCCTAATAACGCCAGTTTACAAAGTTTTCCTATTTGAGTTATAATTCCAGTTCGGTAGGATAATATATCCATTTTCATTGTGCTATTTTGTAAAGATAAGATTACAGTTTCTTTTTCATAATTTTTGTGTTTGTACATAACTTATTTCCAGAGCAAAAGTGATTGAAGTGTTAAGGTGGCGTTATTTGGTACGTGTACCTTACGTAAATTGACAATCATACAGAAGTCAGTGATATTAAAAAAAAACATGAATATAGTCTACAGAAATAAAACGTAAAAAATACACACATTTGTTAATATTATATATCATAAATAATTTTATAAATTTCCTTTTTAAAAGCTTCAATTATAAAATATTTCAAATTTGTTAAATGGTTTGTAATTTTATTATAAAGTCTTGGGCCGAAACTAGCACCATGTTCAAGAGCTGCACTTATATCACATTTAGACTCAATTAATGGGAAAGTAGACTTTTGTCTTCGAGTACGATATTCATGTCGATTAGATTTATGTTTTATTTCATTTCTGTGGTAGTAACTTAGTAAACTATATTTATAAATTTCTTCAATAGTTAATACTTTAAAATCTCTATAAATTAAATCTGTTGGGTAATCCATATTTTTGGTTAGAAAAATTTTTATTAAACTTCTGTGTAATAAAATTAATATCTGTTTGCAAATTCGCTTCATTATGGCCCAGATATGGGCAAATTGGGATTTCCCGGGTCCTGATCGAGTCAAAAATCCTGATAAAACTGGTATTTAACCTTTTGTTGAAGTCCGGACGACCTAGTTAGTCAAATCCACTCTCCTCACCTCCACGCTGGGGCCCCCTGGGATCATTTAAGATGAGAAAGAGAGGGTGGTATGCGGAAAGCAACGGGAAGTTACCGCATTTATCTTTCCTAAGAAAAACTGCAAACACGGTATGATGAGTCTTTCCACGGTAAAAGAGCCCGACTTAAACAATACCCCATTTGGAAATAGTGGGTGAAGAAAGAATGATGGTGAAACTGATCAAGAAGAGAAAAAGGAATTGGCTAGGTCGCTGGCTGAGAAGAAACAGCCTACTGAAGGATGCACTGGAAGGAATGGTGAACAGGAGAAGAGTTCGGAATAGAAGAAGATATCAGCTGATTGACAACATTAAGATATATGGATCATATGCGGAGACAAAGAGAAAGGCAGAAAATAGGAAAGATTGGGAAAACTGGGTTTGCAGTGAAAGACCTGCTCTTGGGCAGCGCACAATGAATGAATGAATGAATGAATATGCTTTTCATACAAGATTGATGGATTTTTATTTATTTTAGTAGGTTATTTTACGACGCTTTATCAACATCTAGGTTATTTAGCGTCTGAATGAAATGAAGGTGATAATGCCGGTGAAATGAGTCCGAGGTCCAGCACCTAAAGTTACCAAGAATTAGCTCCTATTGGGTTGAGGGAAAATCCCGGAAAAAACCTCAACCAGGTAACTTGCCCCGACCGGGATTCGAACCCGGGCCACCTGGTTTCGCGGCCAGAGGCGCTGACAGTTACTCCACAGGTGTGGGCTTCTTTTATTAGTGTTTTCTTTAATGTATTATATGTTTTTCAATGTATTCTGATGAAGCCGAAGCCTAAGATTGCATTCTAATGGCCAAAATAAATTGAACTGAATTTAATTGAATTGATTCCTCGATATCATTGTTATTAAATACCTGTTATTTCAGGTGTGGGTTTCTTTTATTAGTGTTTTTTTAATGTATTATATGTTTTTCAATGTATTCTGATGAAGCCGAAGCCTAAAATTGTATGTCTAATGGCCAAAATAAATTGAACTGAATTTAATTGAATTGATTCCTCGATATCATTGTTATTAAATACCTGTTATTTCAGGTGTGGGCTTCTTTTAGTGTTTTTTAATGTATTATATGTTTTTCAATGTATTCTGATGAAGCCGAAGCCTAAGATTGTATGTCTAATGGCCAAAATAAATTGAACTGAATTTAATTGAATTAATTCCTCGATATCATTGTTATTAAATACCTGTTATTTCAGGTGTGGGCTTCTTTTAGTGTTTTTTTAATGTATTATATGTTTTTCAATGTATTCTGATGAAGCCGAAGCCTAAGATTGTATGTCTAATGGCCAAAATAAATTGAACTGAATTTAATTGAATTGATTCCTCGATATCATTGTTATTAAATACCTGTTATTTCAGGTGTGGGCTTCTTTTATTAGTGTTTTTTTTAATGTAGTATATGTTTTTCAATGTATTCTAACGAAGCCTAAGATTGCATGTCTAATGACCAAAAGAAATTGAACTGAATTTAATTGAATTGATTCCTCGATATCATTGTTATTAAATACCTGTTATTTCAGGTGTGGGCTTCTTTTATTAGTGTTTTTTTTAATGTATTATATGTTTTTCAATGTATTCTAACGAAGCCTAAGATTGCATGTCTAATGGCCAAAATAAATTGAACTGAATTTAATTGAATTGATTCCTCGATATCATTGTTATTAAATACCTGTTATTTCAGGTGTGGGCTTCTTTTATTAGTGTTTTTTTCATGTAGTATATGTTTTTCAATGTATTCTAACGAAGCCTAAGATTGTATGTCTAATGGCCAAAATAAATTGAACTGAATTTAACTGAATTGATTCCTCGATATCATTGTTATTAAATACCTGTTATTTAAGGTGTGGGCTTCTTTTATTAGTGTTTTTTTTTATGTAGTATATGTTTTTCAATGTTTTCTAACGAAGCCTAAGATTGCATGTCTAATGGCCAAAATAAAATCAACTGAATTTAATTGAATTGATTCCTCGATATCATTGTTATTAAATACCTGTTATTTCAGGTGTGGGCTTCTTATATTAGTGTTTTTTTTTAATGTAGTATATGTTTTTCAATGTATTCTAACGAAGCCTAAGATTGCATTCTAATGGCCAAAATAAATTGAACTGAATTTAATTGAATTGATTCCTCGATATCATTGTTATTAAATACCTGTTATTTCAGGTGTGGGCTTCTTTTATTAGTGTTTTTTTAATGCATTATATGTTTTTCAATGTAAAACTGTATGTCTAATGGTCAAAATGAATTTAACTGAATTGATTCCTCGATATCATTGTTATTAAATACCTGTTATTTCAAGATCAGAGCGAATTGTCAGTTCCTTTTCGTACAGGAAAATACACAAAATACATTTATTTGTTCACGGTTACAAGAATGGACCGTAACATGCAATAGCATATTTTAAAAAGACTGCAGCAGAATGTGGACAGCATTATTACAGGCCAATAACTGGTAATGTACCGGGTTTAGGAGTTCATACTGTAAGACGCGATAGTCTGTAACATGTATAGAATGATGGCATCATGGATTTATCTGCCTGTATTCGAACTCCGGTACCGCTATCAGCATGGCTGCTAGCTGCTGATTGCCTGTCGTTCAGGTGGTTGCACATAACGGCTGACGTCATACTAGTCTTGTTGTGAATTTGGAACAATTTGCCGCGACTCTCTTTGACTGGTCTGTGCATGAAACCAATAACTCCCATTCCGGCGATAGACAGCTCACTTGTCAGGCACCCCCACCAGCTCGCTAATCTGCACCAACACAGCGCCACCTATGCTTTTAATTACTGCATCGCCACTATCACCAACATAACACTTATCAATCACCACTAACGTAAACAAAGTTCCCTCCGATGACTATATCGCAGGCTGTCACGTAGGCGGTTTGGGGTTCGAGTCTTGGTGAGGACTTGGACTTACCATTCAAAATTTCATACTGGAACTTGTGGCTGACAACGTTGCAATTGTCTTTTTGACGTATAACTAGGTCTTTCTCCTCGCTAGGCATGGAGGGGTAAGTTACGAATTGGTCGTCGCATAACAATGCAACTCTCGACGCTACAGGAGGAATACCAGGAGAAAAATTAGGGCTAGGATTTTGATGAAATTGCATCTTTCTTTTAGTAAGCCAGAAACATTGCTGCTTTAGTATTTATATGTTACTAGCCGTATCCGTGCGCTCCGCTGCACCCGTTAGAAATAAATTATAAAGTAATTACATAATTAAAATAGGACATTTGATCCAGGGAACATTCGTGTTTGATAGAAGGATAAATCGTTTAATATGTTACTTGATTTAAATTGTATTTAAAATATTAAAATGCGATCATTTTGATCCAGAGACCACTCATTTGGTGCAATGACAATTCCTTTAACATGTTATTAAGTGTTATTACCAATTATTTTTGGAAAAGCGAAAATTAACAGAAAAATTTTGGCTAAAGATTTATTATTATGTTTATATTATATTACATTATATTATATTATATTATATTATATTATATTATATTATATTATATTATATTATATTATATTATGTAAAAAGTGTGTTGATAACGGGTGTACTCGAATTAGAAAGTTTTTAATTTGTTGTGGGAGCTCTTGAATCTCAGGAGGAATAGCTTTTACAACAGCGCAACATAATCTGCTTCGCTCATTACCCAATTTTTTCGCATTGCATTTATTGCATATATATTTTATGTATTTTAACACGATTCAATTGAGCATGGTTAAAATTTGAATTATAAAATAATGGATTGCTAAGCTAACGTACTATTACTGCATACTAAATTAATACACTCTCGTTGTTCGTTAATTCTCTGAGAAAAATGAATATGTTCATAAACATTATTTTAAGAAATACAGGAAATGAATATACAGAATAACCTACCAAGTTTTCTGTGCATAAGAAGCTATTTTAATCTTACCTGTCCTCAATTCACTCACAAGTTACTGTAATAACATTATAGCATTATGTCCATCCAGAGAAACTACACTTTCCAATGATGAAATAATAATTAATTATACAAATCGGTTAATTTAGCTTCCTATATTACTTCATACAAACACAGAAACATTGTCTGTAGGCTATGTTTCATAGCTTTCGATTGTTGTGTCCAAGGCCCCTTATAGACGAAGTCATTTGTTTTTTATTTCAATACACCGCCTTAGATGGCAGTTATTTTAATTTTAAAACTCATTTATCTCATTAAATATCAGTCCTATAAACATTTTTCAAAGAATAAAACTTATCAGAAATCATTTTTAAAGAAACTTTTGTTATGTAACATTTTTCACAAAAATCAATAATGAGCGAGATATTTCGATTTATTTAATTCAGGCCCCCTTATAACCCCCCTTTTAAATAACGTATTTTGAATGCCATATAGCCTAAAATCTAAGTTACAACGAACTTAATTTATATTCCAATTTTCATCGAAATCCGTTCACCCATTATCGCGTGAAAAGGTAACAAACATACAGACAGACAGACATACAAACAAAAATAAAAAAAAAGCGATTTTCGGTTTCAGGATAGTTAATTATACAAGTTAACACCAATTATTTTTAGAAAATCGAAAATTACCAGAAAAATTTTGGCTACAGATTTATTATTAGTATAGATATATACGTGATAAACTGAGTGTTTTAAGACATATTTATTAGGGAATTTTTTTTTTCATTTTTTGCCTGATTCAACTCATAAGAGCATCTTTTGTTTAAGGGTACGTACACGTTGGAGCGACGATAAACGATAAAAGAAGCAGCGATGCTATATCAGGGAGAATTGAAGCATGCATTGTTATTGAGGTGTGCATATTGGAGTAACGATAAAAGCGAAGATGCACGACAAAAGCGACGGGGTAGCAACCGTTGTTCCAAAGGTATAGGCAGGTTAATATTAGAAATGTTAGTAAAAATAAAATGATGTCCCTGTACAAAACCTCTTTTCCTACTAAACCAATTATAGGGCATTTTAAGGGCATTTTTTAGGTCATAAATGCATTGTTTTAGGACATTTTTCCATGATTTATAGGTCATCAAAATCCTAGCCCTATTAATAATAATCCCTATATGAGAAACACAAACCTCATAAATTTTTCACCGCTAAACTATAACTGAAAAACGCTAGATCTAGCGGGAAAACCGCTGAATTGGCAACGCTGTTCGATAGCGTGCGGGATATAACCAGCGAATTTTTCTCGTAATTCTCTCGTCCAGTCTCAGGGATACAGACCACCTACATAATGCAATATGTCGCAGTAGTAGGGGAGAGTCTGGTAGTATCGGACATCGGGTAATATCGGACAGTGAGTTTCTTTCATCTACCACACGATGATAGTACCTGATTGACATGGTAACGTTTCTGTAATGTCGCATAGAGAAACGTAACCATATCATTCAGGTACTACCATATGGTGGTAGATGAAAGAAACGCACTGTCCGATACTACCCGACTCTCCCCTATCCAATACGAAATAAGGGAAGTTCCTATGAAATCTTAATAGCCCGAAGAAAAATAAATGTGGACTTTCAAAATTCTGATTATTCCATTCACGTGAAGAGAGACTGGTCACTACAATTCCATGGCAGCCAACGTCATGCCCGTCTTGCACCACAAAAACATAATTGAAACGTCTACGATTGAATTCCATTGTTGAAATAGCTTATTCATAGCTATCGTAGCGTATGGCTAACAAATATTTAAACAGCGGACAAGGTGTTCCAGAATTATATTCCCATCATCAGACAGTCAATACGTGTGCCACGTGGGTTTGTCTTTTGTTTGTTTGGTCGGTACATGAGAGACGATCATTATCGACAATGTAGCACGCGTGTTTTTTTTTTTTTTTTTTTTTTTTTTTTTTGTAAATTCACAACGCTCCGACAACAGGAAAAGATGGTGGGATCACTGGTTGTAAGTCGTCGTCGTCGTTGTCGTCGTCGTCGTCGTCGTCGTCGTCGTCGTCGTCGTCGTCGTCGTCGTCGTCGTCGTCATCATCATCATCATCATTCTTCATGCCTTAGGCACTTTACTCTATAACAATTTACATATCTTCTTCGCCTGTCGAACATTTTTTCGGGTGCCATAAATTATTTTGGAAAATATTGTTTTTTTTTTTTCAGTAAAATTCTGAAGTCCGTATTTCTTTCATGTTTGACATAATATTTGATTGGTGAGAAATCACCAAGAATATCTTAAAATGCGTCACCAAATGAAAAGCTCTGAAACAAAATTTTGAGTCTTACGGGTGAAAATTTCGTAATTTTTGGTGAAAAACGTGTATATCCCATGCACTATATATTATACAGAATGGAATTAATATAACTCTGCAGATTTTAATAGCCTATTCCTTTGATAGAGTACAACAAAAAATTCTAATACCATATTAGTCCCAAGTTAATACTTTACTCAGAAAAAAAAATATTTTTCCCTTAAAAGTCAGCACTGTTTTACACGATAAGTACTACCGTATGATTCTCATTTTTGTTCTTAACATTAGAGAAACTAATGAATAATGATTTATCTCTTTGCAGTTGTTTAATAAAATGGACGACTTTTCTTACAAATTAAATAAAAATATGTGTCGTTATTTCCTGCCATTTGAAAGTCTACAGTTTGCAGTGAAAGACCTGTTCTTAGGCAGAGCAATATAAATGAATGAATGAATGAATTAATTAATTAATTAATTAACTAATTAAACATTATTATTACTATTATTATCGTCAGAGCTAGAAACTTCGTACCGATCGCTATCGCCCTATACAGGGTACGAACAACCAGATGCGACGTCATCAACGCATCAAAACAGCCACTCATACAAATAGAAGGTACAGTGGAAAGGAAAACAAACTCGTCGTCAAGGCAATATTGCCGTTTCCGGAAAAGAGAGACCTATGGGACATTCGAAATTGCACAGCTATAATTATGTTTATGTACAACTATACAAATTGTTACATACATATAGATTGACATTGATACAATATTGCTCTTTACGTATTTACACTATTTAGGCCTACACCTATAAAATATAACACAGGATGTAACATTTACAGAAACGATGCAAAACAAAAGGTTACTTACTTACTTACTTAATGGCTTTTAAGGAACCCGGAGGTTCATTGTCGCCCTCACATAAGCCCGCCATTGGTCCCTATCTTGAGAAAGATTAATCCAGTCTCTACCATCATATCCTACCTCCCTCAAATCCATTTTAATATTATCCTCCCATCTACGTCTCCGCCTCCCCAAAGGTCTTTTGCCCTCCGGCCTCCCAACTAACACTCTATATGCATTTCTGGATTCGTGCATACGTGCTACATGTCCTGCCCATCTCAAACGTCTGGATTTTATGGTCCTAATTATGTCAGGTGAAGAATACAATGCGTGCAGTTCTGTGTTGTGTAACTTTCTCCATTGTCCTGTAACTTCATTCCTCTTAGCCCCAAATATTTTCCTAAGCACCTTATTCTCAAAAACCCTCAATCTCTGTTCCTCTCTCAAAGTGAGAGTCCAAGTTTCACAACCATACAGAACAACCGGTAATATAACTGTTTTATAAATTCTAACTTTCAGATTTTTTGACAGAAGACTAGATGACAAAAGCTTCTCAACCGAATAATAACACGCATTTCCCATATTTATTCTGCGTTTAATTTCCTCCCGAGTGTCATTTATATTTGTTACTGTTGCTCCAAGATATTTGAATTTTTCCACCTCTTCGAAGGATAAATCTCCAATTTTTATATTTCCATTTCGTACAATGTTCTCGTCACGAGTCATAATCATATACTTTGTCGGGATTTACTTCCAACCCTATCGCTTTACTTGCTTCAACTAGAATATCCGCGTTTTCCCTAATCGTTTGTGGATTTTCCCCTAGGATATTCACGTCATCCGCATAGACAAGACGCTGATGTAACCCGTTCAATTCCAAACCCTCTGTGTCATCCTGAACTTTCCTAATGGCATATTCTAGAGCGAAGTTAAAAAGTAAAGGTGATAGTGCATCTCCCTGCTTTAGCCCGCAGTGAATTGGAAAAGCATCAGATAGAAACTGACCTATACGGACTCTGCTGTAAGTTTCACTAAGACACATTTTAATTAATGGAACTAGTTTCTTGGGTATACCAAATTCAATAAGGATATTATATAAAACTTCTCTCTTAACCGAGTCATACGACTTTTTGAAATCTATGAATAACTGATGCACCGTACCCTTATACTTCCATTTTTTCTCCAATATCTGTCGAATACAAAAAATCTGATCAATAGTCGATCAAATTATTATTATTACTATTATTATTACTATTATTATTATTATTATTATTATTATTATTATTATTATTATTATTATTATACTAAAGGGACAAAACGAACTACCATTACGTTCATCAATCATAATGATCCACTACGTCAACCTCCGGCTACAGGAATTCTCAACCACACCAGGGGACTAAGACTCACGTTTCATGCTGGCACCCTCACATATCCCTGGACCAGGGGCCCATTTCACAACGTCCATGTGTCTGGGTAACACAAAATTAATTTACAAATTGCAGCATTCAAGATCAATTCAATGTGGGTACCACCATCTCAGCGATCAACTCACAACGCAGTCTTCGACAATGTGAAATCCTGCTGTGTCTGGAAGTAATGACTACAGGATTTACCTCATTCTGTGATACCTTCCACGTCACTTCTAGGCATAGGTGTTAATAATAATAAAATGATGCAATTCATAAAATATTGCTCAACACTAGTAGTAGTAGTAGTAGTAGTAGTAGTAGTAGTAGTAGTAGTAGTAGTGGTGGTGGTGGTGATGATGGTGGTGATGGTGGTGGTAGTAGTAGTGGTGGTAGTGGTGGTGGTAGTAGTGGTAGTGGTGGTGGTGGTAGTGATGGTGGTGGTGGTAGTAGTGGTGGTGGTGGTAGTAGTGGTAGTAGTGGAGGTGGTTGTGGAGGTGGTAGTGGTGGTGGTGGTAGTAGTAGTGGTGGAAGTAGTAGTGGTGGTGGCGTTGGTAGTAGTGATGGTGGTGGTGGTGTTGGTAGTAGTAGTGGTAGTAGTAGTGGTGGTAGTAGTAGTGGTAGTAGTAGTGGTGGTAGTAGTAGTAGTGGTAGTAGTAGTAGTGGTAGTAGTAGTGGTGGTAGTAGTGGTAGTAGTAGTGGTGGTAGTAGTAGTAATGGTGGTAGTGTTGGTAGTAGTAGCAGTAGTGGTGGTAGTGGTAGTAGTGGTGGTAGTGGTAGTAGTAGTAGTAGTGGTGGTAGTGGTAGTAGTAGTAGTAGTGGTGGTAGTGGTAGTAGTAGTAGTGGTAGTAGTAGTAGTGGTGTTAGTAGTGGTAGTGGTGGTGTAGTAGTGGTAGTGGTGGTGGTGTTAGTAGTGGTAGTGGTGGTAGTGGTGGTGGTAGTGGTAGTGGTGGTAGTGGTGGTGGTAGTAGTAGTAGTGGTAGTAGTGGCGGTGGTAGTAGTAGTGGTGGTAGTAGTAGTGGTGGTAGTAGTAGTGGTGGTAGTAGTAGTGGTGGTAGTAGTAGTGGTGGTAGTAGTAGTGGTGGTAGTAGTAGTAGTGGTGGTAGTAGTAGTAGTGGTGGTAGTAGTAGTAGTGGTGGTAGTAGTAGTAGTGGTGGTAGTAGTAGTAGTGGTAGTAGTGGTGGTGGTAGTAGTAGTGGTAGTAGTGGTGGTGGTAGTAGTAGTGGTAGTAGTAGTAGTAGTGGTAGTAGTAGTAGTGGTAGTAGTAGTGGTGATAGTAGTAGTGGTGGTGGTAGTAGTAGTAGTAGTAGTGGTGGTGGTAGTAGTAGTGGTGATAGTAGTAGTGGTGGTAGTAGTAGTAGTAGTAGTAGTAGTAGTAGTAGTAGTAGTGGTGGTGGTAGTAGGCCTATACCTTATTTTATTTCAAGGAGTGCAGTTCGTTGTTCAAAGGAGCCACCGAATTGCACTCCTTGAAATAAAATAAGGTATAGTAGTAGTAGTGGTGGTAGTAGTGGTAGTGGTAGTAGTAGTGGTGGTAGTGGTGGTGGTAGTGGTAGTAGTAGTAGTTGTAGTAGTAGTAGTCGTAGAAGTGGTAGTGGTAGTGGTAGTAGTAGTAGTATCGAAGTATCATTAGTAGTACGCCTAATTAGCAATCGTAACAGTAGGCCTAGTAGCAGTGACAGAAGCGAAAACAGTAATACAAAAAGTAACGTATCAGTTGTTGCTGTAACAACCCCACCCCACTGACACAAAATATACATTGTAATGAAAAAAATATCAAATGACTAAAAAGTTCGCAACACTTTTATCTTTGCGTACGAAGATTGTAACTGTAATGTTTTATTTCACGTTCCTTTCAGATCAGATACCCTATTCAGAAAACCTGGGACAATGAGTGTAATAAAATTGCATTTCTTTATTCAATGTTCCTTTCAAACTACAGAGGATATTTATAGACGATGAGATGAGTATTGTAATTGTAATTCTGTATTTATCGTTCCTTTTACATTACAGAGGCTATTAAGAAATTATGAGATGACAATAATTATTATTTCAATTGTATTTCTATAGTTAACGTTAATTTTAAACTACAGAGGTTATTCATAGACGATGAGATGATTATTGTATTGTAACTCTCTATATTTAACGTTCTTTTAAACAACAGGGGCTATTCACATACGGCTAAATCATGATTATAATTGTAATTCTTTATTTATCATTCCTTTTCAATTACAGAGGCTATTGCAAGCCAATGAGAGGTTTACTGTACCTCTAAGATTTAACGTCCCTTTTAAACTACAGAGGCTATTCACAAACGATGAGATGAAGATTGTAAATGTAATTATTTATTTAACGTTCCTCTCATACTACAGAGGCTAAGCAATTAGAGGATGATTGTAACTGCAATTCTATATTCAACGTTCCTTTAAAAGTATGAGGAATTTCAGACATAATGAGAAGATTATTGTAACTGTAATTTCATTCTTTATTTTATGCTCTTTTTACACTACAGAGGCTATTCATAAACGATCAAATGACGATTGTAATCGTATTTCTTTTCTTTACATCCATTTTAAATTGCAGAGGCTACTAAGGGACAATAAGATGATGATTGTAATTGCAATTCTTTATGCAACGTTTCTTTTAAATTACAGACGCTATTCAGAGACGATGAGAACATGATTGTAATTGTAATTCTCTATTGAATGTTCTTTTAAATTACAGACGCTATTCAGAGGCGATGAGAACATGATTGTAATTGTAATTCTTTATTGAACGTTCTTTTAAATTACAGACGCTATTCAGAGGCGATGAGAACATGATTGTAATTGTAATTCTTTATTGAACGTTCTTTTAAATTACAGACGCTATTCAGAGGCGATGAGAACATGATTGTAATTGTAATTCTCTATTGAACGTTCTTTTAAATTACAGACGCTATTCAGAGACGTTGAGAACATGATTGTAATTGTAATTCTCTATTGAACGTTCTTTTAAATTACAGACGCTATTCAGAGACGTTGAGAACATGATTGTAATTGTAATTCTCTATTGAACGTTCTTTAAATTACAGACGCTATTCAGAGACGTTGAGAACATGATTGTAATTGTAATTCTCTATTGAAAGTTCTTTTAAATTACAGACGCTATTCAGAGACGTTGAGAACATGATTGTAATTGTAATTCTCTATTGAACGTTCTTTTAAATTACAGACGCTATTCAGAGACGTTGAGAACATGATTGTAATTGTAATTCTCTATTGAACGTTCTTTTAAATTACAGACGCTATTCAGAGACGTTGAGAACATGATTGTAATTGTAATTCTCTATTGAACGTTCTTTTAAATTACAGACGCTATTCAGAGACGTTGAGAACATGATTGTAATTGTAATTCTCTATTGAACGTTCTTTTAAATTACAGACGCTATTCAGAGGCGATGAGAACATGATTGTAATTGTAATTCTCTATTTAACGTTCTTTTAAATTACAGACGCTATTCAGAGACGTTGAGAACATGATTGTAATTGTAATTCTCTATTGAACGTTCTTTTAAATTACAGACGCTATTCAGAGACGATGAGAACATGATTGTAATTGCAATTCTTTATTGAACGTTCTTTTAAATTACAGACGCTATTCAGAGGCGATGAGAACATGATTGTAACAGACGCTATTCAGAGACGATGAGAACATGATTGTAATTGTAATTCTCTATTGAACGTTCTTTTAAATTACAGACGATATTCAGAGGCGATGAGAACATGATTGTAACAGACGCTATTTAGAGACGATGAGAACACGATTGTAATTGTAATTCTTTATTGAAAGTTCTTTTAAATTACAGACGCTATTCAGAGGCGATGAGAACATGATTGTAACAGACGCTATTCAGAGACGATGAGAACATGATTGTAATTGTAATTCTTTACTGAACGTTCTTTTAAATTACAGACGCTATTCAGAGTCGATGAGAACATGATTGTAACAGACGCTATTCAGAGACGATGAGAACATGATTGTAATTGTAATTCTCTATTGAACGTTCTTTTAAATTACAGACGATATTCAGAGGCGATGAGAACATGATTGTAACAGACGCTATTCAGAGACGATGAGAACACGATTGTAATTGTAATTCTTTATTGAAAGTTCTTTTAAATTACAGACGCTATTCAGAGGCGATGAGAACATGATTGTAACAGACGCTATTCAGAGACGTTGAGAACATGATTTTAATTGTAATTCTTTATTGGCCTTTTTTTTAAATTACAGACGCTATTCAGAGGCGATGAGAACATGATTGTAACAGACGCTATTCAGAGACATTGAGAACATGATTGTAATTGTAATTCTCTATTGAACGTTCTTTTAAATTACAGACGCTATTCAGAGGCGATGAGAACATGATTGTAACAGACGCTATTCAGAGACGTTGAGAACATGATTTTAATTGTAATTCTTTATTGAACGTTTTTTTAAATTACAGACGCTATTCAGAGGCGATGAGAACATGATTGTAATTGTAATTCTTTATTGAAAGTTCTTTTAAATTACAGACGCTATTCAGAGGCGATGAGAACATGATTGTAACAGACGCTATTCAGAGACGATGAGAACATGATTGTAATTGCAATTCTTTATTGAACGTTCTTTTAAATTACAGACGCTATTCAGAGGCGATGAGAACATGATTGTAACAGACGCTATTCAGAGACGATGAGAACATGATTGTAATTGTAATTCTCTATTGAACGTTCTTTTAAATTACAGACGATATTCAGAGGCGATGAGAACATGATTGTAACACACGCTATTCAGAGACGATGAGAACACGATTGTAATTGTAATTCTTTATTGAAAGTTCTTTTAAATTACAGACGCTATTCAGAGGCGATGAGAACATGATTGTAACAGACGCTATTCAGAGACGATGAGAACATGATTGTAATTGTAATTCTTTACTGAACGTTCTTTTAAATTACAGACGCTATTCAGAGGCGATGAGAACATGATTGTAACAGACGCTATTCAGAGACGATGAGAACATGATTGTAATTGTAATTCTCTATTGAACGTTCTTTTAAATTACAGACGATATTCAGAGGCGATGAGAACATGATTGTAACAGACGCTATTCAGAGACGATGAGAACACGATTGTAATTGTAATTCTTTATTGAAAGTTCTTTTAAATTACAGACGCTATTCAGAGGCGATGAGAACATGATTGTAACAGACGCTATTCAGAGACGTTGAGAACATGATTGTAATTGCATTTCTTTATTGAACGTTCTTTTAAATTACAGACGCTATTCAGAGGCGATGAGAACATGATTGTAACAGACGCTATTCAGAGACGATGAGAACATGATTGTAATTGTAATTCTCTATTGAACGTTCTTTTAAATTACAGACGATATTCAGAGGCGATGAGAACATGATTGTAACAGACGCTATTCAGAGACGATGAGAACACGATTGTAATTGTAATTCTTTATTGAAAGTTCTTTTAAATTACAGACGCTATTCAGAGGCGATGAGAACATGATTGTAACAGACGCTATTCAGAGACGATGAGAACATGATTGTAATTGTAATTCTTTACTGAACGTTCTTTTAAATTACAGACGCTATTCAGAGGCGATGAGAACATGATTGTAACAGACGCTATTCAGAGACGATGAGAACATGATTGTAATTGTAATTCTTTATTGAACGTTCTTTTAAATTACAGACGCTATTCAGAGGCGATGAGACCATGATTGTAACAGACGCTATTCAGAGACGATGAGAACATGATTGTAATTGTAATTCTTTATTGAACGTTCTTTTAAATTACAGACGCTATTCAGAGGCGATGAGAACATGATTGTAACAGACGCTATTCAGAGACGATGAGAACATGATTGTAATTGTAATTTTCTATTGAACGTTCTTTTAAATTACAGACGCTATTCAGAGGCGATGAGAACATGATTGTAACAGACGCTATTCAGAGACGATGAGAACATGATTGTAATTGTAATTCTCTATTGAACGTTCTTTTAAATTACAGACGCTATTCAGAGGCGATGAGAACATGATTGTAACAGACGCTATTCAGAGACGATGAGAACATGATTGTAATTGTAATTTTCTATTGAACGTTCTTTTAAATTACAGACGCTATTCAGAGGCGATGAGAACATGATTGTAACAGACACTATTCAGAGACGATGAGAACATGATTGTAATTGTAATTCTCTATTGAACGTTCTTTTAAATTACAGACGCTATTCAGAGACGATGAGATCACGATTCTAACTGCAATTCTTTGTTCAACGTTTCTTTGAAATTACAGATTCTATTCACAGACGATGAGAACATTATTGTAATTATAATTCTTTGTTCAATGTTCCTTTTAAACTACAGAGGCTATTTAGACACTATGAGATGATTATTGTAATTGTAATTCTTTATTTAACGTTTCTCTTAAACTACAGAGGCTATACAGACACAATGAGATGATGGCTGTAATTGTAAATCTTTATTCAAATTTCTTCTAAAATACAGAGGCTATTCAGAGACGATGAGATGCTTATTGTAATTCTTTGTTCAACGTTGATTTGTAACTACAGAGTCGATAGAGATGATTGTAGTTTTATTGAATTTCTTTGTTTAACATCACTTTTTCAAAGATAAGGTTATTAAAAGATAATTAAATATTGGCAATAGAGCAGGGGAGAATTAGAGATGCAGGGAAAACGTAGATCTGGCGACACATTACCACCATAAATCTCTGATGTTTTTCTCGGAATCCAACCTGTTGTGTCGCTTTTGGTGAGAATCCATTACGAACTGCGCTAGCGCTAGGCCTGTCATCCTGCAATTATTCCGTTGTGTCGGTATCTAATTTCTGAAACAGCATGTCGAATGATCGGTGGTACTAGGGGGTGAGAGAATTTTGATTCTGTCCCTCCCCTCGGCAGAGATATGCTAGCGCACGATGGAATGCGGGTTCACATGAAAAAAAAAGCGTTGTGAAGGGGTGGAGGAGGGTTGGACACAAAATGGCCATACAGTAAATAAGTTTGCCCAGCATCCCTACATACAGAGGGTGAAAGTCAAATCAGATCATTACTTCAGAGACACGCATACAAGAAAATTACGGAAAAAAAAAAATGGGTATCAATATTTATCGCAAGCAATTAACTCGTGCCCAAGTTGATAACAGCTATCTGGATAACGCCATTTAGCTAGATTACCATTCAATTCTTGAAAATTCCCCTAACGGAATAAACCCATTATAGGATTAGTTCAGACTAGTGATTGTCAACACAGGATGACGTTGATAAAATCAACACTTCCTGACGATACATTAGCAACCAGCTTAAACTCTCTAATTTGCGAAAGTAGCTCCCATTATTGGCACCACCCACAACCCCAACCTCTCCGCATTTCTATTTACTTCCAAAGCCCTTGTTATTAAATGAGCTTACATGCTCAGGTTGCTGTCGCCAGGGTAACGGACAACAATAGGGGCCTTATTCAAGGAAAACAAAAAAGAACCGCGTCGCGCCTTTCTTTTGTCTTTTTTTTTTTTTTTTTGTCATGACGACGCTGTTGGCATGGCAGCATCCGAGTTAAAGACGCGGGAAAGTTTATTTACAGCAGCAGCAGCAGCAGAGGACCGAATGCTTGTAGCATCAATTAGACAGCTAATGAGCTAATTAAATGGGTATTCAGCGTAATGAATACCAGACCGTAGGGATTATTATTAACTGAATGCAATGCTAATTACCGTACGACCAGGCAAGCAAGGCAGGCAAGCAAGAAAAGAGTTATTTAATTAATATAAGACGCCAGGAGCAGCTACAAGACGATAAAAGGAAGCCTGCTGTTGTAACAATACAGAGTGCGCTCGTCGCCGCGTCCCAATGTCGCGAGCTGCGCGCCCGGGTCCGCAGTTCGACACCGTCCTCATGTACTTTCCATTTTACATTTCGACGAGGGTATTAAAATGCACATTTTTACACATGCCTTTCTCTTTGAGAGACAGGACCTCTACCTGGTCTAATTCGAACTCCATGAATCCAAGACAGTATCAAAGAAAAGATCCACATTTAACAATGTCCAAATCGTTAACTCATGAATATAGAACCATGGATTCAAGACAGTATCAAAGAAAAGATCCATATTTAACAATGTCCAAATCGTTAACTCATGAATATAGAACCATGGATTCAAGACAGTATCAAAGAAAATATCCATATTTAACAATGTCCAAATCGTTAACTCATGAATATAGAACCATGGATTCAAGACAGTATCAAAGAAAAGATCCACATTTAACAATGTCCAAATCGTTAACTAATGAATATAGAACCATGGATTCAAGACAGTATCAAAGAAAAGATCCACATTTAACTATGCTCAAATCGTTAACTCATGAATATAGAACCATGGATTCAAGACAGTACCAAAGAAAAGATCCACATTTAACTATGCTCAAATCGTTAACTCATGAATATAGAACCATGGATTCAAGACAGTATCAAAGAAAAGATCCACATTTAACAATGTCCAAATCAACTCATGAATATAGAGCCATGGATTCAAGACAGTATCAAAGAAAAGATCCACATTTAACTATGCTCAAATCGTTAACTCATGAATATAGAACCATGGATTCAAGACAGTATCAAAGAAAAGATCCACGTTTAACTATGCTCAAATCGTAACTTATTAATACAGAATGATGGCTCCAAAACAGTACCAACGAAAAGATTCACATTTAACAATGTCCAAATCGTAATTTATGAATACAGAACCGTGGACTCAAAACGTAACTTATGAATACAGAACCACGAATCCTAATGGCAATATGAATACAGAATCAAGGATCCAGAAAAAAAAAAACGAAAAGATCCACACTTAACAATGTTCACACTCATGAATACAGAATCATGGATCAAAACAGTAAAAAAAAAAAAAAAGATCTACATTTAACAATGTACAAACCGTAACTCATGAATACAGAACCACGGATCCAAAACAGTAACAAAAATTCTTCGTCAAGAGTGCATCTTTCATGCCAAAATGTTACAATTTGTATCTTTTGTACCTCGAACATTGACGTTTTACGTTAAAGAAACAGTAACTTATATTACTACAGAGTGTCCAAAAAGTGCACCAATGCACTAATCACAGTATATATTCCATAATATGTGCTCTACAAAGCTACACACATGTCTGAAAGCGAAACCGCATGTAGTTTAAAACACGGATCACAAAGCCAGCTTAAAAGATAACCTTATTAGCAATTCACTCCAATCTTACTGATTTAAACTGTCACTGACTACATTATTACTTCATTCTTTAGACATCATCCTGATAGTGCTGTATTTTCAAAATTGTCTCATAATAATCTCTTTCTATTATCTAATATTATTTGAAATATATTAACATTCTATGTATTTTAGCTTAATTCTGCTACACAGTTTATTTCAGTGTCTAATTAATAGTTCATAGTATTTTGTTGTTTAATTCGTATATAACTCTTGTATACATGTAACTATCATCTAAATCAAATTGTTGAATTCTTTGTAAGTTCATGCATATGTATATACACTTTTTGCTGGTTGAGTGGAAGAGAAGGCCTTACGGCCTTAACTCTACCAGCTAAAATAAATTATTATTATTATTATTATTATCATTATTATTATTATTATTATTATTATTATTATTATATATGGTGCAGCACTCTCTTCGATCCTTTCGCGTAGGTATTCCACGTCTCGAATATTGCCTCTGCATATCTATGACTTAACATCCCCAGAAAACAAAATTCAGGGGAATAAAGTTGGCGAACGTGGAGCTCAATTGACAGAACTATTGCAATCAATTCAACAGGGAAAGTTATCATCAAAGCATACATAAACATCCTATAATTTATTTTGTCCTATGGTGCGGAACTTTTTGGACATTCTGTACTACCGCGAAAAAAACCTAGCTAAACCAAATAATTGACAAGGCCGAAACGGATATACTACAATGACTACTTCGTGAATGAATGATGATGATTATGATGATGATGATAATAATAATAATAATAATAATAATAATAATAATAATAATAATAATGATGACGAATTAACGCTCTCCCACTGAGCTACCCGGGAACTCTACCCGACACCGATCCAATTTTTCCCTCTATATCCACAGACCTCAAAGTGGGCTGACAACCGTCAAGCAACCAACATTGAGTGCACACTAACTCTGTGTGACTTTAAATTGTGGTTTTCTGTTACGTACAGTGACGTGTATTATGCAAATTAAGCTTTCAGGAATAACTCCCTGAAAGTTAATTTGAATAATTTTCGAGGGAAAAATTGTTCCGGGGCCGGGTATCGAACCCGGGACCTTTGGTTAATTATAGTCATGCATTATCCAATATCTGCTTCACAGTTCGGGAAAACCTCGGTAAAACCCCAACCAAGTAATAAGCCCAAGCGAATATCGAACCCACCTCAAGCACGGTTCCGGATCAGAAGGCAAACGCAATACTGCCTGAGCTATTTGCCGATGGTTTCATTGTCCCGTCATGTAGGTTAATATATTTCTCAGGCGCAGTTCTAACACCACATCGTGGGGATCCCGCCACATGTATAGTATGTATAGTGTAACAAGTTCAATTTGTCTGAAAAGTTTGAAATTATTCAGAATCCGACAAGGATAATATCGATACTTGAAAAATTAATATGAAGAGAAGTAGTTTACATAGATGGCGGGGTAAACGTAACTTACACCTCTTGTTAGGTACTGAAACCGTAAATCGGTGAAAGTCTGAAAGTGATAATTCTGCAGCAATGCAATAATTCCACTTTATTTCAAGGATGCGACAAACTTAGACGGAAAATCATAATTCTTCTCTTGGAATGCGATAGCATCAGTGATGAAAGCAAGAATAAGTAGACGACGGAAACTTGCTAACCTTCACTTTTTCTCTAACAGAAAACAAATATTTGCTTACGTCTTTAACTCCTTTCTCCGTCGTTTGTTTTACTTCTGAGTTCCGTTTGTATTTTTTCTTCCTTCACACCATTAACTATTTTGCTTCCTTCCTCCTTTCTTCTCTCTATCGCTCTCTCTCTCCTTTCTTGCTTCTTTCGCCCTACATTCCACTGTTCCTCCTTATGTCTGAATCTTAATCTTCCCTTTTTCTTTCTTTTCTATTCTTAGCGCGTTGATTTCTTTAATGTTTTATCCTGCAACGTCCCCCAAATAATTCTCCCTACAATTTACCTCTCTCCATTTTTCTTACTTCCTTACTTCCCTTCACCCTTCACCCACCTCAAGCACGGTTCCGGATCAGAAGGCAAACGCAATACTGCCTGAACTATGCCGATGGTTTCATTGTCCCGTCATGTAGGTTAGTATATTTTTCAGGCGCAGTTCTAACACCACATCGTGGGGATCCCGCCACATGTACAGTATGTATAGTGCATTGTCTGAAAAGTTTGAAATTATTCAGAATCCGACAAGGATAATATCGATTCTTGAAAAATTAATATGAAGAGAAGTAGTTTACATAGACGGCGGGGTAAACGTAACTTACACCTCTTGGTAGGTACTGAAACCGTAAATCGGTGAAAGTCTGAAAGTGATAATTCAGCAGAAATGCAATAATTCCACTTTATTTCAAGGATGCGACAAACTTAGACGGAAAATCATAATTCTTCTCTTGGAATGCGATAGCATCAGTGATGAAAGCAAGAATAAGTAGACGACGGAAACTTGCTAACCTTCACTTTTTCTCTAACAGAAAACAAATATTTGCTTACGTCTTTAACTCCTTTCTCCGTCGTTTGTTTTACTTCTGAGTTCCGTTTGTATTTTTTCTTCCTTCACACCATTAACTATTTTGCTTCCTTCCTCCTTTCTTCTCTCTATCGCTCTCTCTCTCCTTTCTTACTTCTTTCGCCCTACATTCCACTGTTCCTCCTTATGTCTGAATCTTAATCTTCCCTTTTTCTTTCTTTTCTATTCTTAGCGCGTTGATTTCTTTAATGTTTTATCCTGCAACGTCCCCCAAATAATTCTCCCTACAATTTACCTCTCTCCATTTTTCTTACTTCCTTACTTCCCTTCACCCTCACTCCACTATTTCCCACTCTGTTTCTTAACTCTTCCACCCACGTTTCATTTCCTCCACTCTTCTTCGTACATCCACCCAGTCTTAATGCCTACCAATTCTCCTCGTGCATTCATCCACTCTTATCTTCCTTCATTCTTTCTTGTCCACACTAACTTTTACTTTCCCAAACTCTTGTTCATCCACCCACTCTTCCTTCCACTCTTCCTCGTACATGCACCCACTCTTCCTCACCCACCCACCCACCCACCCATCCACTCTTCCTCATCTACTCACCCACTCTTCCTTCTTCCATTCTCTCTCTTCCACCCACCCACTCTTTCTCTTCCATTCACCCACTTTTCCTTCCTACACCCTTGCTCATCCACCCATTCATTCACTCTTTCTTCCAACCAATCTTCCTCATTCATCCACCCACTCTTCCTAACACAACGACCCACTCTTTCTCATCCAACCACCCACCCACTCTTCCTCACCCAACCACTCACTCTTCGTTCCCCCACTCCTCATCCAACCACCCACTCTTCCTTTCCTCTACTCTTCCTCATCTACCCAATCACTCTTCCTCGTACACCCAACCACTCTTCCTTCCTACCAATCTCCCTCGTTCACCCATCCAATCTTACATTTCTCCAATCTTCCTCGTTCATATTCCCATTCTTCCTCATCCATCCACTCATTCACTCACTCTTCCTCGTACATCCGTCCATTCTTCCGTCCTATCTTCCTCGTCCACCCACCCAATCTTACCTTCCTCCATTCTTCCTCGTCCACACACATGCATTCTTCCTTTCCTTTACTCTTCTTCGTCTATCTATCCACTCTTCCTAGCAGTCTTCCTCGTTCACCCTCTACCTTTCCATCCCTCCACTCTTATTCGACCATCGACCCACACTTCCTTCCCTCTATTCTTACTCCCCTGCACTCTTCAACCACCCAATGAAACTTTCTCCGCTACTCTTCCTCTCCTTCACTCATCCAGTGTTTTTCTCTTCTTTCTCCACTCTTCCTTCACTCTATCTTTTCTTTTTTATCCATTTGTTTTATCTCCCTTGACTTCCTCGCCCTTATTCTTCCTTTCCTCCCTTTATTTTCTACATTCATGTTACCTGGTTGAGGTTTTTTCCGGGGTTTTCCCTCAAACCAATATGAGCAAACGCTGGGTAACTTTCGGTGCTGGACCCCGGACTCATTTCACCGGCATTATCACCTTCATCTCATTCAGGCGCTAGATAACTGGAGATGTTGATAAAGCGTCGTAAAATAACCTACTAAACAAAAAATCTACTGCATTCCCGGTATCACTCCTTAGGCCTACTCCTATTCTCTCTTGCCTTCTTCATCTTCTCCGTTATTATGCAGTTAATGCCCATCTTCGCTGCTTGCTATCTTTACATTTCCCTATACTAACTCTTCATCAAAAAATCTGAAAGTTAGAATTTATAACACAGTTATACGTGGTACAGACATTAAGTTCTAATACTGAGCGCATAGTGGCGTTGTGGTGCACTATAGCGCATAGGTGGCGCCATGGTATGATACCGTGTCAGTTAGTCTCTCGACCCAACAAGAGACAGTTGAGTGCATGCACTGTAAGCAGTACTACGGTCTTTGTTGTGACGGTGATTTGAATGCGCGCGTCGGAACTCGAGTATGTTGCAGTTTGAGCAACGGGCAAACGTCACGTTCTGTCAGAAATTAGGCGAAACTGCTATAACCGATCATAACTGGAGACGAAACATGGTGTTTCCTTTACGATCCGCAACTGAAGCGACAATCCGCCACCTGGAAAACGCCATTATTTCCACGACAGAAAAATCCGCAACAAGACAGGTCAAAAGGCAAGGTGATGCTTTAACAGTTTTTTTTATTCAAATGGAATTGTTCACATAGAATTCATCCCACAAGGTGCAACTGTAGACAAGATCCTCTACAAAGAGATTCTTGGCCGTTTAAGCAATTCAATTCGTCGTAAGCGTCCTGAGCTTTGGCATAGGAAGAATTGGCTGTTGCTACACGACAACGCCCCTGCACATCGCTCCATCCTTGTCCAAGAGGAACTTGCAAGGCAACAGGTCGCTGTTTTGCCACACCCTCCGTACTCACCTGATCTCGCACCATGCGATTTTTTTTCTCTTTCCCCTCATGAAATCAATCCTACGAGGGCGTAATTTTTATGCAGCCGAAAAGGTCATGACTGCCACAAGAGAAGCCGTACGGCATCTTCCTGCCAACATCTTTCAGCGGTGCTTCCAGCAGCTACACCAACGTTGGCAGACGTGCATAGCGGCCAACGGCGACTATAGAGGGAGGATGTCGATCTGTTTAAGTGTACGCCGTATCACGCGGCATCTTCTGAGACATCCAGATTCTTGTGGGTGCCTACACTTCAGGCGTCAGTGTCAGAACTTAATGACTGTACCACATATTACCGGTTGTTCTGTATGGTTGTGAAACTTGGACTCTCACTCTGAGAGAGGAACATAGGTTAAGGGTGTTTGAGAATTAGGTTCTCAAGAAAATATATGGGGCTAAGCGGGATGAAGTTACAGGAAAATGGAGAAAGTTACACAACGCAGAACTGCACGCATTGTATTCTTCACCTGACATAATTAGGAACATTAAATCCAGACGTTTGAGATGGGCAGGACATTTAGCACGTATGGGCGAATCCAGAAATGCATATAGAGTGTTAGTTGGGAGACCGGAGGGAAAAAGACCTTTGGGGAGGCCGAGGCGTAGATGGGAGGATAATACAGGGTGCGTCAGAAAGAACGGATGGATTTCAAACTATCAATACGCAGCGAGGGGAGGGATAGAGTGAGGGGGACCACGACTGTTGGGTCAGCCATAGAATGCAGTTTCAGTTGAGAACATGGTGTTGGTCTGGTGTACAACGTGCTTTCATCGCAGAGACATTTTTGAAAAATGACGAGTCTGTGATCGTCACTCAGGACTCATTTCGACATCGGACGTCACACTAGGATTCCAACTCGGGCGGCTTCATTTCGTACCACAGGTTCAACATTAAAGAAGAAATCACCTGGACGAACACGGAGCGCGTGTACTCCTGCAAATGTGGAGACAGACAGTAGGTTGTCCTGCCACCTCAACCATCAGCCCGCAAACATGCTATTGCACTGAGATTGTCGAGGTTACGATAAGATCTTTCTTTGGGACCACTTGAAGGCGTAAGTAACCACATACACTGGACGAACTGAAGACGGCGATTCGTGAAGAAATTGCGGCAATCCCACCAACTATGACTGTGAAAGTTACGGCGAACTTCAGAACACGCCTCTATGCCTGTATCGAAAGCCAAGGACATCATATGGATGATGTTGTATACCGTATATAAACTGCATGTATTGGTGAATCTGTTGACAACAATACATTTTTGAAACTTAGAAAGCATGATGGAATATTCAGATTGTCAATTTCTATAAATGAATACAATATAATATTTTATTACTCAGTCAATGATAAATCAAAGTAAAATAATGACTTAGTTTATAGTCATTAATTTTATATACATGAATTACAAAATTGCGAACGTTTTCGCCTATTCAGGCATCCCCAGGCAGAGTTATATAATATCTCAATGTCATATACGTAGCTATTAGTATTTATTTAGTATTTATTTATTTAACCTGGTAGAGATAAGGCCGTCAGGCCTTCTCTGCCCCTCTACCAGGAGATTCCAACTACAATATCAACAATAAAATTACAATTAGTATTAGATTTACAATTACAATTACAAATAACATTACAATTAGTATTAAATTTACAATTAGAATAAAATCAAAGTACGAAAAGATTACCTGAATAATTAAAGCTAGATAATTTATCATAGAGAAACAAAGAATATTTTATATTTACTGAATTACAAATTAAATCTAGAATAACAAAATTGTATAGTGATGAAATTACTGAATATTGAAATATTTCGTGATAGATTAAAGAAACTATTTACAAGTAATCAATTACTGACCAAGTGCCTAGTAAGTTTTCGTTTGAATTCAATTTTATTTCGACAGTCCCTGATGCTAGCAGGTAGCGAATTCCAGAGTCTTGGCAGGGCTATTGTGAAAGAAGATGAGTATGAGGAGGTGCGATGGGATGGTATTGTTAGTATTGTTTCATGACGAGAGCGTGTGTTCAGATTATGGTGGGAAGAAAGGTAAGTGAAGCGAGACGACAGGTACGAAGGAATAGAAGAGTTCAAGATTTCGAAGAGAAAGAGAAGTGAATGTAAATTTATTTTCTTATCTAGTTTAAGCCAACCTATTGCTTCCAGGGATGGGATGGGCTATTGGTGGTGAGTACTATTTAAAATTAATTATGTATAGGACATCTCCATTATTAAAATGTAATATTACAGGTAATAAACTTAAATAATGTTAAAAAATGTTAAAAACCATGTAGTAATTAAACTTCATAATATGTGGAACACTTGTTCAGTCCAAAGAGTGGTGAATGTATCTGAAATATATAAAAAATACGAATAGAAATGGGAATTATCAAATGTAAATTGTAATCGGATTGGATATTTAAAAGTACTCACGTCGTTTAAAATATGACAACTGCATAGTTAGCAACTGTATGGATCACTATAAACATCCTGTGTTTTATGTAAATTATCTGTAATGAAATAATAATTAATATCAATTTTAGAAGAATTTGAAAAATTAATTGGAGGGTTTATTACCTGTAATATTACATTTTAATAATGGAGATGTCCTATACATAATTAATTTTAAATAGTACTCACCACCAATAGCTACGTATGTGACATTGAGATATTATATAACTCTGCCTGAGGATGCCTGAATAGGCGAAAACGTTCGCAATTTTGTAATTCATGTATATAAACTTAATGACTATAAACTAAGTCATTATTTTACTTTGATTTGTCATTGACTGAGTAATAAAATATTATATTGTATTCAATACATTTTTGATTTGATAAATCCTTACAATTTTCTTGCCCTGTGAAATCCATCCGTTCTTTCTGACGCACCCTTTATTAAAATGGATTTGAGGGAGGTGGGATATGATGATAGAGACTGGATTAATCTTGCACAGGATAGGGACCGATGGCGGGCTTATGTGAGGGCGGCAATGAACCTTCGGGTTCCTTAAAAGCCATTTGTAAGTAAGTAAGTATACTAACTCTTCATCCTCTATTTCCTTCTTCGCATCGTCCCATCACTCAACTGCTACAGTTACAACCAGGCCCAGACGTTCACTGCGTCACACATGCATGCAGGCAAGTTTAGTTTTGCCGCTAGCAGAGCAACAAGCGTGTCACTTCCAAGCCCACGATGTCACGCGCCAGTCCTCGCCCGGCCGTCTTAACACGATCAAATGTGACTGAATTACAGAAAAGTAATTAATTTTGCGCTGCCACGGTGCAGGTTGGGGTGATGGGTTTGCATCCTGCAAATTTGAACGAGCCACTGAACAAGCTGCTGCTCGATATGCACAAAGATGTATTCCTTGTTATTGGCTTGGAATCAGGGTTGGAATCGATGGCCTGTCCCATCCATCATTCCATCACCTCCCTGTCAAACTGTCCGCCTGTCAGCAGTCTGCTCGTCACTGACCAATAGCCGCGAGGAGGGTTCTGGAGCGAGGGCTGCAGTACTCCCTCATTATTATTATTATTATTATTATTATTATTATTATTATTATTATTATTATTATTATTATTATTATCGTAATTACTAGGAAAGATTGTATTAGAGATCTTGGTGTCTTACTTGATTCTAAATTATATTTCCATGATCATGTGCAATATATTTATACCCATTCGTTAAGAATGCTTGGTCTAATTAGATCTATAACTTATTCTTTTTCCACTCCTATGTGTTTATTAATTTTATACTATACGTCGGTTAGATCCAAGCTTGAATATGCATCTGTTGTATGGAACTCCATTACTTCCACTGACTCGGCTAAATTGGAGAATATTCAAAGAAAATTTATTTCCTTGTGTTCTTATAGATTTTTACCAAATTCCGATTATAACTATGAGTATAATGCAATTATTTCAATTGCGGTAGTTTGTTCACCAGACGTCAGGATCTTGATTATTTATTTTTTTGTAAAGTCATTAAGGGTGATATTGATTGTGAATCTTTCATAAGCAATATCAGTCTTCGTATTCCTGCTAATGGTTTAAGATTTCATAAATTGTTTTATAATAAGAATCCTAAATCTCTCTCTCCGGTCTTCAGATGCATTAAATATGCTAATTTGCATGGATTCAACTTGGATCCACTTAATGTGTAGTATATCTTTGAGTTTTTAACTCACTGATCTAATTTTATAATTATTTGTCCATTTTATTTCTTGCATTTGGTCAATTGATTAATGTAGACTATTCCATTATTTCAATTATCTCATTGTACTAATTTTATAATTTTATAATTATTATTTGATCAATGATTTATGTAGACCATTATATTGTTTGTATTTCATCTCATTGCCATTTTCTATCATTCAATCTCATCATCATTTGTTGTTTTGTTCTGTTGTGTATCGTGCAAAACTGTAATTGGCCTTGTGCTGTTGTTTTTGCACGTTAATATTCTAAATAAATAAATAAATAAATATTATTAGGCTAGAGAAGTTATAATAACAAAGAACCACATTCTTAGAGTTACAATTATGAAGATTACGATGACTATTACACTCTTACTACGTCATACTAATTTTGACCAATAAAACGGTACGAAAGGACATATTTCAACCAATCATGGCTGCTTATCGCACAATTTTATCGCGTCCCTAGCATTTGTTTCTTTGTTTGCCAACATTTGAAACTGCGCTGGTCTGGACGTCAAAAAATATAAATATATATAAAATTACAAACCACTCCAGTCGATGCACAGCAGTTTCAAATATGACTCGCATTGGCATTCAAGAACAAGAATTAATAAAAATCACTGATCATACCTATGCATCTTCTTAAATCCGATTTACAAATAAATGAAGAGCACCATTCGGTAATCCTGAATAAGTTGAATACACCATGTAGGCCTAAATCAACGAGTTCCACTTCTATTACCCAGACGTCCAATATAACATCAATTGAACCACCAACCACATTCAAATTTGAAAATTGTACATTCAATAATTATTCCTTTTAAAATTATTCATGTTTATTTTTATGCCATCGTCGTTAATTAAAACTTTTCTAACACTTGTGTATATTAGTTAGGTTATGTTATAGCTTCTGCTATATGATATTATGGATAGTCACGTATCAGAGATTGTTTAATATTAAGATTTATTGAAAATCATCTGTCAAGTGACGTTGATTACTGGGATTCGGATAATTGAAGTGGAATGTTGCATTTTAATAAAAATGAAACTGAATCAACAAAGCCTTCTTGACTAGTAACATTGCCATCGTGTATAATAGATCGAGAACTTCTCGACGAGAAGGCATTGCTCACTACTGCCATCTAGCATGCATCTAGCGTAGTATTTGTAATGATGAGATGGTACAATAATACATTTGAAGACAGTTGTATTTTCCTAAATCAATTAATATTTTATTGTATTGGAGTACTTCGTTACTTCTAATCTTTATATACTTTCTTCTAATCGTGTAATAGTCAATTAAATCCCACTCGAGTTTTTAAATGTAACTGTAATGTTACACAGCCCAATGAATTAAATGTAACTGTAATGTTATACAACCCAATGAATTAATTTAACTGTAATGTTATACAACCCAATGAATTAAATGTAACTGTAATGTTATACAACCCAATGAATTAATTTAACTGTAATGTTATACAACCCAATGAATTAAATGTAACTGTAATGTTATACAGCCCAATGAATTAAATGTAACTGTAATGTTATACAACCTAATGAATTAAATGTAACTGTAATGTTATACAGCCCAATGAATTAAATGTAACTGTAATGTTATACAACCTAATGAATTAAATGTAACTGTAATGTTATACAACCCAATGAATTAAATGTAACTGTAATGTTATACAACCTAATGAATTAAATGTAACTGTAATGTTATACAGCCCAATGAATTAAATGTAACTGTAATGCTATACAACCCAATGAATTATATGTAACTGTTATGTTATCCAACCCAATGAATTAAATGTAACTGTAATGTTATACAACCTAATGAATTAAATGTAACTGTAATGTTATACAACCTAATGAATTAAATGTAACTGTAATGTTATACAGCCCAATGAATTAAATGTAACTAATGTTATACAACCTAATGAATTAAATGTAACTGTAATGTTATACAACCTAATGAATTAAATGTAACTGTAATGTTATACAGCCAAATGAATTAAATGTAACTGTAATGTTATACAACCTAATGAATTAAATGTAACTGTAATGTTATACAACCCAATGAATTAAATGTAACTGTAATGTTATACAACCCAATGAATTAAATGTAACTGTAATGTTATACAGCCCAATGAATTAAATGTAACTGTAATGTTATACAACCCAATGAATTAATTTAACTGTAATGTTATACAACCCAATGAATTAAATGTAACTGTAATGTTATACAGCCCAATGAATTAAATGTAACTGTAATGTTATACAGCCCAATGAATTAAATGTAACTGTAATGTTATACAACCTAATGAATTAAATGTAACTGTAATGTTATACAACCTAATGAATTAAATGTAACTGTAATGTTATACAACCTAATGAATTAAATGTAACTGTAATGTTATACAGCCCAATGAATTAAATGTAACTGTAATGTTATACAACCTAATGAATTAAATGTAACTGTAATGTTATACAACCCAATGAATTAAATGTAACTAATGTTATACAACCCAATGAATTAAATGTAACTGTAATGTTATACAACCCAATGAATTAAATGTAACTGTAATGTTATACAACCTAATGAATTAAATGTAACTGTAATGTTATACAACCCAATGAATTAAATGTACCGTAACTGTAATGTTATACAGCCCAATGAATTAAATGTAAGTGTAATGTTATACAACCCAATGAATTAAATGTAAGTGTAATGTTATACAACCCAATGAATTAAATGTAACTAATGTTATACAACCCAATGAATTAAATGTAACTAATGTTATACAACCCAATGAATTAAATGTAACTGTAATGCTATACAGCCCAATGAATTAAATGTAACTGTAATGCTATACAGCCCAATGAATTAAATGTAACTGTAATGTCATAAAGCCCAATGAATTAAATGTAACTGTAATGTTACACAGCCCAATGAATTCAATGTAACTGTAATGTTATACAACCTAATGAATTAAATGTAACTGTAATTTTATACACCCCAATGAATTAAATGTAAGTGTATGTTATACAATCCAATGAATTAAATGTAAGTGTAATTTTATACACCCCAATGAATTAAATGTAAGTGTATGTTATACAATCCAATGAATTAAATGTAACTAATGCCATACGACCCAATAAATTAAATGTGACTCTAATCTTACACAACGCAATAAATAAAATGTAAATGTAATATTATACAATCCAATGAATTAAATGTAACTAATGTCATACGACCCAATGAATTAAATGTGACTGTAATCTTACACAACGCAATGAATTTAACGTAAATGTAATATTAAGGCCTACAACCTAATGTATTACATGTAACTGCAGCGTTAAATAACCCAGTTAAGGCAGGCAGATGCGTATTCTACTCATTAATATTGTTCGTGTATCTAAGTTTAAAAAAACGCATGTAGATATACGCGACAGTGGTTTTAGAGGTAATTAAAGCTACTTAGAAAGTATCAGAGAATCAACAATGGAAAATATGAAGAGCGGTCGAAATCTATGGCTTGTGGATTCGTGATGCTGTCTGGTCATTATGCATCAGATGGAATTGTCCTGTTTCACGCAGTTTGATAACAATTCTGGCACATTTTTTTTTTTTCTGAAAGCAGACAACGAAGCAGGCTATTTATCATCCAGCAGTTCGCATCAGCATGATGCTGCTCATATCTGTTCCCATTAAATGCTTCGTAATGTAGCAATTAAGTGCCATATTACAACTTCTGTTTTTTTATATAAGCTTGGTGTAACTGCTGATGAGATTGTCGACCTTCTGACCTGCTGTTTAAATCCAGTATAATTAGCATTTAAAGATTGGACGCGGTCAATTAGTAGCCATATTCCTATCGGTAATGACATGCACTGTTTCAGAAAAAAATTGCAGGAAATTTTTAAATATAAAGTTGTTCTCTTGACTTCATCATATCTGACGATAAGCCTCGACATGTTGGAAGTATTAACGAATTAAATGTTATATTACGCTTGTATATAGCGTCATCCCCCTCATTCGCGAACGGGTTTTGTTCTCCCACAGTGTTCCTTCCGTAGTCTGGAGTTCTGCTTACCCGTACCACCCTTAAGGGGAGAGGATGGTATTTTTTTTAACTTTTTTCCTATTTGGTGTAAAATATTAATTTTTGTATGTAGAGAGCCCATAGCTGTAGCAACTCAACCAAAAAAAAAAAAAAAAAAAAAAAAAAAAAAAAAAAAAAAAAAATATTTGTGGGCGCAGATTTGAAAAAAAATATACCCAATGCAGAATTTTACTAAAACCGATATATCTAAACCATTTTTAAAGGTAGATTCGTCCCGTTTTTTGCAATGTACTTGCAAAAGCATGCTCTACAAACTGTCTGTAACAGAATTTTGATATTAGTCCCTACGTTTGTAAAAGAAACAATTAAAATTTAATAATACTTTTCTAAATTCCTTTCTTGCAAACAAACGGACGTAGTTTTAAAATGAAATCAATTAACAAAATTCTGTTACAGAGATAAGTTTCCTAATAGTCTAAAGAATGTATGTTCTAAATTCCATGCAAGTATCTTTAATAGTTCAGAAATTATATCCATTTTCGTCTGGCAATGTAGCAAAAAAAATTAAGTTACCGTAAACCGATAAAAGGGGGCCAGTGATTTAAAAACCCATAGCACAGGAAGTTTAAAAATGACATCTCAACATCCGATAAGGGCACCCATAAAATATTATGCTATGCATTCCACACGTATCACAGAGTATTTTAAATAATTTTTTTATTGACTCATTTTTCACCAAAAAATACCATCCTCTCCCCTTAACAGGAAGACTGTTCCCGCATAGACTGGTTGCCAATCCCTGTGGTAGTCTCTACCTCCTAATCACATTACAGAAATAATGTGGAAAAGAAACCATCATGTACCTACTAAGATTTCTTCGGTATCCAGGTTCCTTTAAGAGTACTGGCTCTTCAGTACACGGGTTCTATGCCAAGTTGGGAAATTGAAAATATCCTCCCTCCCTCAATTTTTGTACTCTTCCTCAGATACGAGCTGTGTCGTCTGCATTGTGATTCTCGTACGTTACATTAAGCGGATGTCGTCAGTCGTACTGATGTTGGTGGAAATAAGGATAATGGTATTAATGATGTAACAGAAATTATGATGACGGTAGATTTGCAGAAATAATGGTGATGGTGGTGCTGCTTATTTTGTAGGTGGTGGTGTTAAATACGAACGTGGTAGTATTGTATTGTATTGTATTGTATTTATTAACATTCCATGGTATTCATACATTGCTTACAGCTAGAATATGGAACAAGTAAAGAAACCTAATACTTATTATAAAATCTTAATTTATAGTCACAGTCTAGGTGAAATATATACAGAAGAGATTTACAATATAGTCTACTAGTACAACACAAAGTTTTAGTATCAATTTCATGAAGTGTTATTGAATGTCATGAATTCACCTACAGAATAGAAGGCATGACAAATTAGGTACTTCTTTAATTTGGCCCTAAATAATCTTATGTTTTGAGTTTCATTTTTTATATCGATAGGGAGGCTATTAAAAATTTTTACTGCCATATAACGCACTCCTTTCTGATAGCACGATAGACTTGCCGATGGAGTATGAAAGTCATTTTTTGACGTGTATTTATGCTATGAACTGTTGAATTAGTTACAAAGTTTTCACGATTACATACGAGGAAGACTATTAATGAAAAGATATACTGACAAGCCATGGGCATTATTTGTAGTTTTTTGAAAATAGTCCTACACGATTCCCTAGATTTGGCACTACTATTATTCTTATTACTCTTTTTTGTAATAGAAATATATTGTATATAATGTCATACCAAATTGTGATATTATGATGTTTACAGAGTTTATTGTGGTGCTTATTGTGATTGTGGTGGTATTTATTTTGATAGTTGTGGTGATTATTGTTTTGGTGGTGTTTACTGTGATGTTGATGCTATTTATTATAATTGCGATGTTCACTGTATTTGCAGTGGTTTTACTGTAATGATTCTGGTGACATTTATTGTGTTTATGGTGGTGATAATAATTATCTACATTGTTGCTTGCTGTGTTTATGGTGGCATTTATTTTATTTGTGGTGCTGTTTAGTGTGATGATGGTGGTGTTATTGTGTTTAGGCCTGTAAGAATATTTATTTACACAATATCTTTCTGATAATACGGTGCATTATCATGACACCAGAAATAACCATTACCTGTCCCTAAATGTAGATTAGTCAAGGTTTGTAATAGCCATTTTGTTGTGGTGCGAAACTTTTTAATAAAATTCCTCTTAGAATTAGAAATGTTTGTAATATTATAATGCTAAAAACTAAATTAGAAGACATGCTCTTAGCAAAAAACTTTTACACAGTACAGAAATAGCCTATATAAAATTTAATATGCTAACATTTTAAAATAATTTGCGTCTAAAAAGTTTCAATTTTGACTAAGTCTATTGTATTATTATAATAAATGATTGAAACAATTTTAGTTTTGTTCTTTAAATATGCACAAATTTTATCCCAACAGATATAATTTTTCGTTCTGAAAATAACGTTTAAAATGTTACATTTGTTCGGATCATATTTATGCACATTTAAAGGACAAAACTAAAATTCTTTCAATCATTAATTATCATAATACACTGCTCTCTTAAACTGACTGAGCATATTGGATATTTAATCAATGGCTGTCCCAGAACACGCTATGAAATGTTTCACATAAAACCATTTTTATCTCGAAAAGGAAGCAAATTAGAGCAAAATTGTATGAAACTTTATTGTTTCAAATATCTAGAAGAATAATTTCCTGAAATGAATGACATTACTTACGGTACAACCTATATATTTAATATAAATAAATAGATGTTTAGGTTCTAACAAGGAAAATAGATAATTTTAAGTCCTAACCTACACATTAGGTCTTTTTACAAGAAAGAAACTAGAATAAACGTAAAGAAGAACTGCAGTTTTTCATACGAGTCCATAAAGCGAGTTATCAAAAGGAAAATTAACAGCAATTACCACACTAATTCTCCAGGTGAACATCAAAATTCAAGATGGAACAATTTACTACAAGATTTAAAATCCATTCCCGATCTACACGAAAATATGCTGTGGCCATGTTCAGACTGATTATACTGGTCATGACTGTCTTACAAAACATCTACATCGAATCGGCTTATTGGATTCTGCTAAATGTCTATTGTGCAATAAAGAAGATGCCATGGTCATGGAGCATCTAAAAATCTGTGAATCTCCTGAAATTTTATGCACCTTACATCTAAATACTGGGAAGCAAGAAGGAGAATGATTTTACTGTTCAATATTGAATAATAGACACACATTCTATAAAAATTAAATATGTTTTAAGCCATAGTTAAAGACAGAATAAATATGGGAAATGCCTGTTATTATTCGGTTGAGAAGTTTTTATCATCCAGTCTGCTGTCAAAAAATCTGAAAGTTAGAATTTATAAAACAGTTATATTACCGGTTGTTCTTTATGGTTGTAAAACTTGGACTCTCACTTTGAGAGAGGAACATAGGTTAAGGGTTAATGAGAATAAGGTGCTTAGGAAAATATTTGGGGCTAAGAGGGATGAAGTTACAGGAGAATGGAGAAAGTTACACAACACAGAACTGCACGCATTGTATTCTTCACCTGACATAATTAGGAACATTAAATCCAGACGTTTGAGATGGGCAGGGCATGTAGCACGTATGGGCGAATTCAGAAATGCATATAGAGTGTTAATTGGGAGGCCGGAGGGAAAAAGACCTTTAGGGATGCCGAGACGTAGATGGGAAGATAATATTAAAATGGATTTGAGGGAGGTGGGATATGATGATAGAGAATGGATTAATCTTGCTCAGGATAGGGACCGAAGGCGGGCTTATGTGAGGGCGGCATTGAACCTGCGGGTTCCTTAAAAGACAGTAAGTAAGTAAGTATCCGTTGGTACACAAAACAGAAAATAAATGTGATATTTCGAGGGTAACGAGATAGCAACAGAATCCGGGGCTTGATTATGATACTGGTGATGAGGGAATTTAAAATAAAGATAAAGATAAAGATGAAGTAGAAGTGGTGGTGGTGGATGTAGGATAGACAAAAAATGTTACAGTTGCTTAATGTAATGAAGAAGATTATGTAGATTACTAATATTTTAAAACGAAAACATAAAACAAGAAATGGGAACAGGCGGCGGAGTAAGTAGTGGAATGAATGACTCTAGAAGCAATGCGACATATTCCTGTTGGGACTGAGTGACGGATGTTTGGCCTGGCAACAAGAATGACAGCGGTCCCGCGCGGTAAACAAGACAAATGCGTGGTTGCAGCCAATTTGTAATAATTTCTTCGAACTCTTCATCAAAGTCAGAGTTAATCTAAAATACCATTAAGCACTTTCTGTTCATGCTTTATGTCAGGAATCTACGATATTGCAGCATTCAATGGTTCGCATGTTAATTAGAAACACAAATGAGGGCAGCAAAGGGTAATAAATCATCATAAAAACGATATTTCACCATAAACAATGATGATACCTGCCTTCACTACAACGCGACCACTCACAATTCTCAAGCTGGGTTTGCTAACTGTAGGACGAGGAATACAAGATTTCACAAAAAAACAATGCAGAAATGTTCGAAATATTTATTTATTAGCTAGACTACATTATTTAAATTTAAAAAAAGATACGAGTACATTAATGAACTACGATGTACATAAAACAGAAGGAATTTACCCCCGTATGTGCAAACGCTCGTGGTCGGGAGTAAACTGATCTTTAGATAAGCAGAAAGAAGAAGATTATAGATTTATTAATTTCTCCTACAGGATAATATCTGTAATATTGACAATTAATGGCAGTTGACATTGGATATATACGTCAACATATATGCCGAACTTGGAGTCAGGCCACAAAGGGAAACACTGAAGGAGGAGGATTTGGTCCGGTGCTGTGGATTGAATTCGGCGTAGCTCAGTGGTCAGAGCGCTTGGTACGTAGAACTAAGGACCCGGGTTCGACCCCGGCGCCGGAGCGAATTTTTCTCCTCAAATATTAATTGTCAATTTTACAGATATTATTCTGTAGGACAAATTAATAAATCTATAATATTCTCATAGCTGCAGTGCATATTCTTATTTTTTATCATTATTATTATTATTATTATTATTATTATTATTATTATTATTATTATTATTATTATGAATAATTGTCTTATTTTTTTTATAATTTGTATGCCTCATTTATTTTGACCTACTGTTCACATTTTATTATGCTTTTTTCCTTTCTTTCTGTGTGTTATATATTATGTCTGTCTGATAAGGGTGTTTGAGAATAAGGTGCTTAGGAAAATATTTGGGGCTAAGCGGGATGAAGTTACAGGTGAATGGAGAAAGTTACACAACACAGAACTGCACGCATTGTATTCTTCACCTGACATAATTAGGAACTTAAAATCCAGACGTTTGAGATGGGCAGGGCATGTAGCACGTATGGGCGAATCCAGAAATGCATATAGAGTGTTAGTTGGGAGGCCGGAGGGAAAAAGACCTTTAGGGAGGCCGAGACGTAGATGGGAGGATAATATTAAAATGGATTTGAGGGAGGTGGGGTATGATGATAGAGACTGGATTAATCTTGCACAGGATAGGGACCGCTGGCAGGCTTATGTGAGGGCGGCAATGAACCTTCGGGTTCCTTAAAAGCCATTTGTAAGTAAGTATATATTATGTCTGATTTCTTCTTACTTGTTGTTTACATTTTATTATTATTATCTTATTCAGTTTTGTGTGTAAAATTGTAGTGTAGTTTGCAAATTTGTAGTGTTTTTGTAACGCAGTCTTTACTCCTGGTTGAGTGTCAGAGAAGGCCGTATGGCCTTAACTCTGCCAGGTTAAATAAATCATTATTATTATTATTATTATTATTATTATTATTATTATTATATATCTGTACAAATTACTGTGCACGTAACTGCGGAATCCCGGCCAACAAGTCACTCAGCTGAGTGCGCTCCTAGTATAATGGCAGTTGACATTGGACATATTCGTCAACATAAATGCCTAACTTGGAGTCAGGCCACAAAGGGAAACATTGAAGAGGAGGGTTTGGTCCGGTGCTGCGGATTGAATTCGGCGTAGCTCAGTGGTCAGAGCGCTTGGTACGTAGAACCAAGGACCCGGGTTCGATCCCCGGCGCCAGAGAAAATTTTTTTCTCCTCAAATATTAATAGAAAGAAGAAGACAAAATAAAGAAATTAATAATATATAAGCAATAAAATAGCACAGATTACAAAAACAAGAGCCTATATGATAAAGAACAATCACAATTTAAAATGTTTAGGCTATAACCAATATTTACAAGTATAATAATATAACACTAATATTTACCAATTAACTATCTAACCTCATGTTAAGTTCTCTTCATAATTTCTTTAATTTTCAGTTTAAATTTAATCGTACTTATGTTAACTAAAACAGGGTACTGAGAAATAATTCGTCCTAAAGTTTTAAGCCATAGTTGAAGCCCAGGAACATTGATGATCTGAGAGTAAAAATTACTCACGTTTTTCAACAAATCACCCCTCTTATTAAGTATACAGAGAAATAATTTATTACAGTTGTATGAACACTTTTTTTTTTTTTAAGTGTTCATACAACTGTAATAAATTATTTCTCTGTATACTTACTATCTCATTTATGAACACTGTTGAATTTGACCTTACTTGTGTAAATTCACCCCTCTTATGTTGCAACGGACATGGGCTGAACTGCATCACGGTTATGAGTTGTGCAGGGTGCGCAATGGGGATCATGTTGAGCTCTGAGGAATCTCCCATCTTTCAGTGTTGTATGCACAAAGTTTCAACAAATAAAGTTCAGTAGTAAATGGTTTACAGTGTTTTTCTTTTATCATACCCAAACGGATCACCCTGTATAATCTACAGTTTCTTGATAAGTCTACATCAGTTTGCTTAGAAAGATTGTAGGCTATATTTATCTCATAAAAAATGCAATATAGTATCTTCATTAATTGGTGAGATAATGGGTCATTAAATAAACAAATTTAACATAGTCGATATAGGGCATTTAATCTCCACTTAATAACTGATGACGTTTTAATATTCTTATTATAACAGGAAAACCGTCAACAGTAGTAAATTTCTTAAAATAAAATATCTTTAACAAAATCCCACACGAAGAAGTCAGGAGGGGTTAGATCTGGGGACCAAGCCAAAAGATAGCTGCTTCTCGTTCTGGGTTTCACCTGCGACCTCCTGTATGTTTTCTAACACGGAACCTGTTTCCACAAATTGCAAAACTAGATTTGATTTTTTTACTTAATGTTTATTTCATTTTGTTAAGTTTTATGTAAAATATTCTTTTGTGATCTAAGTAATGGACATACACCACTTAATGTGTGTTAAATTCATTAATGTACTGTTATTGATTTGTGTTTAAAATGTTCATCCGTTTATCAGTCCACACCTGTGGAGTAACGGTCAGCGTGTCTGGCTGCGAAACTAGGTGGCCCGGGTTCGAATCCCGGTCGGGGCAAGTTACCTGGTTGAGGTTTCTTCCGGGGTTTTCCCTCAATCCAACACAAGCAAATGCTGGGTAACTTTCGGTGCTGGACCCCGGACTCATTTCACCGGCATTATCACCTTCATATCATCCAGACGCTAAATAACCTAGATGTTGATACAGCGTCGTAAAATAACCCAATAAAATTTAAAAAAAAATAATTCGTTTATCACTCATAGTTCGTAAGAAAATGGGACATTTCCATTTAAAAAAAAACAAACAAACAAAATAAAGCCAACATTATTTTAAAGATTCAGACTTCTTTTCACATTTTCTTCATAAATCAGCGTCAGTTTCTTAGAAACATTCTATATTTATCCTATAAAAATTTTTAGTATGATACCGTGAGCAATTCCTGAGATAATGGTTTTAATTAAGCAAATTTAACATTGGCACATTGACGATATAGGGTAGTTAATCTTTTTTAAAGTTGTGTGTCTTTCATCCACTGCTTATGCAGTACAATTCTGGCACATTTTTCGTTAGGCATCGTTTAAAAAACTAATTCAAAATTAATCATTTTCTTGCGACTAAACTGTTCTAAAATACAATACGCTCCAACCACGAGAAAGTCTCCTGGGAATGAGACGAAGCGGGGTGATGCTGTGAATGAACGTTGATGTCATAAGGTCACACACGTGGGTACTCGTATCTCTATTGGCTATCTCTCAAAGCACAAACCATAACACTGATATATACACATTTTATACTACCCTAGTTACAAAATTATATCACGGTTACTCAAACATTATCTATCTCAGACGTCTCAATAGGGCCTTCTCAGAGCACTTCCTCCTCTCTCTCTTTCTTAATGTAAGAGTGGAACAAGATGGGGGAGCAGTTCGTGTATCTCCGGATGACGTCATTGACCGCAACGTTTGAATAGGCATCTGCAACCTCTACGATGTTGTCTCCATCTCCGAGAAAGAATATCCTTATTACCGCAAAATATATGAAGAAATAAAAGCTTTCATAGAGAAGTGAAATTGTGGGAGTCAATTGACCACTTCATTAATCTAATTGTTACCTAATTTGAATCAAGACCAGTAACTAATATAATGAAGTACTGAAGGACTTGAGAAAAGATTTTGAGACCAGATTTAAGATTTGAATAGTTCTAATTTAAAATAATTCTGAATTTCTAAGATGTTTTGGTTATTGTTAATTATTGAAAACATTACGAAACATGTTATTTAACTATTATTGTAATTATTATATTAATATTGACGTATCGTAAGAATACGTACCTTCACAATCAACATGTTTAATTGTAATTTTATTATTAATGTTTAACTGAATTTTATTTTATTAAATATAGTATAAACTTGAAAAAAAAAATACATACCAAAAACCATTTACTAGAAATGAAGAATTGTTGTTGTTTAGTGAACTGTCCGAAGAAAGGTCTGAATCTCACAAGTGATACCAACAAGACACCACTTATGAGGCAACTAGGCCAGGAGATAATGGGGTAGGGTTGCCAGTTCCTTGTGCTTAAATAATTACGTAACATGTATTGTTGTTCATGCTTCAGATTTATTTTTACTCATTAATTTATTCTTATTGAATTTGGTATTCCCAAGAAACTAGTTCGATTAATTAAAATGTGTCTCAGTGAAACATACAGCAGAGTCCGTATAGGTCAGTTTCTATCTGATGCTTTTCCAATTCACTGCGGGCTAAAGCAGGGAGATGCACTATCACCTTTACTTTTTAACTTCGCTCTAGAATATGCCATTAGGAAAGTTCAGGATAACAGGCAGGGTTTGGAATTGAACGGGTTACATCAGCTTCTTGTCTATGCGGATGACGTGAATATGTTAGGAGAAAATACACAAACGATTAGGGAAAACACGGAAATTTTACTTGAAGCAAGTAGAGCGATCGGTTTGGAAGTAAATCCCGAAAAGACAAAGTATATGATTATGTCTCGTGACCAGAATATTGTACGAAATGGAAATATAAAAATTGGAGATTTATCCTTCGAAGAGGTGGAAAAATTCAAATATCTTGGAGCAACAGTAACAAATATAAATGACACTCGGGAGGAAATTAAATGCAGAATAAATATGGGAAATGCGTGTTATTATTCGGTTGAGAAGTTCTTATCATCCAGTCTGCTGTCCAAAAATCTGAAAGTTAGAATTTATAAAACAGTTATATTACCGGTTCTTCTGTATGGTTGTGAAACTTGGACTCTCACTCTGAGAGAGGAACATAGGTTCAGGGTGTTTGAGAATAAGGTGCTAAGGAAAATATTTGGGGCTAAGAGGGATGAAGTTACAGGAGAATGGAGAAAGTTACACAACACAGAACTGCACGCATTGTATTCTTCACCTGACATAATTAGGAACATAAAATCGAGACGTTTGAGATGGGCAGGGCATGTAGCACGTATGGGCGAATCCAGAAATGCATATAGAGTGTTAGTTGGGAGACCGGAGGGAAAAAGACTTTTAGGGAGGCCGAGACGTTGATGGGAGGATAATATTAAAATGGATTTGAGGGAGGTGGGGTATGATGATAGAGACTGGATTAATCTTGCACAGGATAGGGACCGCTGGCGGGCTTATGTGAGGGCGGCAATGAACCTTCGGGTTCCTTAAAAGCCATTTTTAAGTAAGTAAGTAATATATAATTAATTAGAAAATAAAATTATTATTATCATTCTTATTAGTATTATTATTACTGCAAACTACTTAAGAAATTCTATTCCTTCCGAAAACAACTGTCTATTGTGACAGTACAACTCAAAAGTGCAGCTTTGTGGAATTTCTCCCGCGACAGTTGCAACTTACCTCGCTCATGCGTGTGACATGAATCAGCGATCGGCTATCTTCGGGTATTGCGTTTATCTCTTCAGCTGACTAAGCTATCTACACTCGCTCTCTGTAACAATTTTTATGCGTTGGCCTTGAGACGCCTGATCTATCTACTTCGCTCCAATAGATGACTCAATAGTAAGCACATTCCTTTCACGGTTTATCTCCTGCTTGGAGAACAGTAGACTCTGTCGAAATATCTCTGATTTGAAATATTCTGATTTGCCATGTCGACAAGTAGAAAACAGAAAATTGCGTCATCGTGTCTATATTATTACTTAGAGGCGGCGAAATTCGAGTCTAGCGAGCGCTAAGAAGTCTATCAACACTTCCTGGAACTTCCTTGCCGATCAGATTGCAGCATTCTCGTAACAAATGTCAAAACCGTATGCGTAAACAGTAAGGCGGCTTCTAGTTTTAATTATCTCTTTAGCTGTTCTTTTAATCTCAACTTTCATCCACCATCATAACGTTCCAATTTTATACATTTGCACAGTCAGCAATGTATTTCATAATGGAATGCTTTCTTGATTGCCACGGAAATTGTCCACAAAGATTCGCCGTCAACACTGCATTCCTTGCATGTTGTCAGATTGCAATAAATACAATATAACGACTCTAATATGTTCCATTGTCAGCGTTTCTTGGATCCAGTAATTCCCGTCACCGGAGATGTCGTCATTATACCTTCTTGTCACCGATTACGATTGTTCTGGTCACCAATTACATTTTATGATGAAAGAATTATGGAACGGAGAAAAATTCTCTCCGGCGCCGGATTTGAACCCGGGTTTTCAGCTCTACGTGCTGATGCTTTATCCACTAAGCCACACCGGATACCACCCCGGCGTCGGACAGAATTGTCTCTGATTAAGTTCCAACTCTTAGGTTCCCTCTAGTGGCCGCCCTCTGCACTACGTCATAGATGTCTATGAACGTAGGACCGAAGTCCACACATGTGCTGACGTGCACTCGTTATGAGTGACTAGTTGGCCGGGATCCGACGGAATAAGCGCCGTCTTAAATCACGAAGTGATTTACGCATATCATATATATTATTTTAATGTACCGAAGTACATATGATATTTCCATGCAGATATTCTGCGTCATCATATGATGAAAGAGTAATGGAACGGAGAAAAATTCTCTCCGGCGCCGGGATTTGAACCCGGGTTTTCAGCTCTACGTGCTGATGCTTTATCCACTAAGCCACACCGGATACCACCCCGGCGTCGGACAGAATTGTCTCTGATTAAGTTCCAACTCTTAGGTTCCCTCTAGTGGCCGCCCTCTGCACTACGCCATAGATGTCTATGAACGCAGGACCGAAGTCCACACATGTGCTGAGGTGCACTCGTTATGAGTGATTAGTTGGCCGGGATCCGACGGAATAAGCGCAGTCTTAAATCACGAAATGATTTACGCATATCATATATATTATTTTAATGTACCGAAGTACATATGATATTTCCATGCAGATATTCTGCGTCATCATATGATGAAAGAGTAATGGAACGGAGAATTGTCTCTGATTAAGTTCCAACTCTCTATACTCGTAGTGTAATAAACTGAAAATATTACCTTCCGTCACAGATCTTTGATAATAGTAATATGCGTTACAAGAGCGGTATGTTGACGTTTTCATGTTCGAGGAAAAGATTGAAAAAGCGAAACGTAGTTGAGCTTTTTTAATTTCCGAGAACATGAAAACAAACATACCGCTCGTGTATCGTACATTATTTTTTCCGAAGATCGTTTATTACATACCTGAAAGACGAATTTCTAATTAGTTCCAGTGAAATCTCCATGTTGGTTTCTGTTTAATGACGGCAACTTCGGAAAACCAAAATATCTTTCTTCAACATTGTTGCTATAAAATGTTTTCTGCGTTTACTATACTCCAGCAGGCCGTGATATACGTCTGTCTTCCCCCCCCCCCAGTCTATAAATGCGAACTTAAAACAAACTGTAAGGTTATGTAATGATTTATTTTTCATTTTAATATTTTAACAATATTATTTATATAACATATTGCAGTAATAACATCCGCATCTGGAATCTTGTTGATTTTTTTACGCGTTCCTTAATGTTACTTGTATCAGGAATGCAATAAGTTTCGTGGAGTAGTAGACTTTACTTAATTTTTGTAAATATTTAAAAACAATCATTAACAGTGCAATTTAGGTGAAATTGCAGTGGTAAGTTTCCAATTTATAATTATTACTATGTCAAACGTCTCTAAAAATAATATGTTAAAAGCCTAAAGCAGTAAAATGAATGTCGCGCTTAAGCGGTAAGAAGAGGAGAATTGTTATGTGTGTTACGTTGGGAATACTGAATGTGGTATTTCACACGTACCGCGGAAAACAAGGAAATACGCACGATCTCGCACAAAATATTTTATCATATTCTTTGCAAAGAATTTTGATTGTGTAAAACCAGCCTTAGCAACGGATTATGCACTTTCAATTATTCATAACTGCAATTTTTCGCATTAGATCACTTCATTCTTTCGCTGGACAGAGTATAAGACTCGAAACTTTACGATATGACCAGATCGTCTGAGTTCGTAGCTGTAAATTAAGACAGGACAGACATTCGAACGCACCCATCGTCTCAAAAGGAAGTGGAGAGGAGAGAAGGGAGCGGACGGTCTTAATTGTGCTTTTCATTTTCGTGCCGGGTTTCCGGAAAAATCTCTCTCTCTCTCTCTCTCTTTTTCTCTTCTCTGTTTCCATCTCTCTCTGTGCGTTTCTTACTCATCTACGCTTTGCAATATGGCGAAACAGAAATACGAACCAGAACAATTCACAGAACAAGAATCGAGGGAGGGGAAATGAAAACAGAAGTACGAAATATGAGAGTATTACTTAATATTTGATGAAATAACGTACAAAAGTTATTAGTAATTAGAAACACAGAAATATTCGCTTTAATAACAAGCGGCCATCGAACTAACAACGCATAAATCAGCTGAAAGACTATTAGAGTTCTATCCATACAAACTCCTGTCAGAATTTATGCCATTCCATTTTCCGTACTATTTTCATTTGACCATAGCTTCATTCATCATACTTCTTTCGTCTCTGGCCAGGTTTATAACTGAACGCTAGAGCGGTGGTTTTTTTATCCTGACGGCCCAGGTTCGATTTCCAGTCAGCTCATGATTAGATTTGTGGTGAACAATGTAGACATTGAAGAGAAGTTTTCTCGGCATACTCCCGCTTCCTTCCGTCATTCCACAAATACCCTCCACCTCCATTTCAAATAATTAATCGTCTGCAATACTAAAAAATACATAGAGCTAAAGCATGTGGGGTGAATCTTGTCTGACTGTGAAAAGAGAGAGAAAGGAGATATGTCTTACTTCGTCTGTATTGTTATGGCGATGGGGGGAGTGGTGCGATGCCGTCCGTCCATCCAGTGGCGGAAGGGATTAGTCGATACATTCTGTAGCACAAAATAAAATAACAAAATATCTCTCTTCGTACTGTGTAGTTCCGTCACTGAGTTTGTCTTTCAAGAAACTGAGTTCCGGCAGCCTGTACAATAACAAGGTTTTGAAAAGAATACTGAAAATTTACAACCCTCCTATAATCTCCACCCTCATTTGAAGGGACTTGGTTTTATTGCTACTGAGACAAGATAAACCAAAACAGGTATACCTTATTTTATTTCAAGGAGTGCAGTTCGGTGGCTCCTTTGAACACCCACTTACAGATTTATGACTTCCTATACAAACAACTCTGACAATTCCATCCTGTCCCCTCGTCCCAACATTGCACAGTTGCCACAATCCTGGTGACCTTCGAAATTATGCAGTGAAACTGGCGGTATTCTTGAAATTCGGAAAAGATGCGGCAACTCTGCCTCCACGTGGATTTGACGGGCACCTGTCAATTCTTCTGAACGAGGGTTGTGATTGGTTACTAACAAGAGAAGACAAGATTCCCGTCACAGTAAGGAAGACATTTATTTATGACTACCAATTAGTAGGGGGCAGTAGAAGGTCTGTCGGCAAAGTCCTTTCTATGAAACTGCACTCCATGAAAAAAAATAAAGTATATATCAAGGTACTCGTTTGGGGATAAGACCTGGCTCAGTCGAGACTGACGCAGGATGGTCTATTTCTCAGCATCGGATTCAAGAACCACAGAATCTGCCAGAAATCTGGATTACTCGGAGCAATCCTACCATACTGCAGTTTTGTAGCTGTTAAATCTCATACAATGAAATGATAAGAATATGACACAACGATGATGTAGGTGTGGAAACGAAAATTATAGCAGAAATGAAACACATCGCGTGAGTCCTGCCATTCTGCAGGTTCAGTTTATCACAAACCTTTAGGCTAAGCAGAGCAATAATTTTTTGTTATTAGCGATAAATGTGAAATATGACAGACAGATGCACCAAGAAGATTAATGCAGATTTCATCGTAAATGTCACTGATTTATTACAGGAAATCTGTCGCCAATATTCCCGAGCATTGGCTGTTTCTGCGAAAAATATTAATTTCTGCGACAAAAACAAATAAGGGCACTTTTTAAAATTATTTTTTAAGAAATACAGTATATTACTTCCGAAGATGTTAGCTGCTAAAGAATAGGGACACATTACTTTGGAATTCTGTTACTTTCCTTAATGACGTATAGAACCTTTCAGTCTTTGAGTAAAAAAATTGAACCATGTCCAGATTTCGTATTTCAAGAAAGCGGCAATTAAGTTCATTGACGGGTTTATTTTGCACATTTTCAAGGTGTAGATACAAAGGCAATTTAGTAACGTTTGTATGTAGTCTATACCATTGATTCTGTGTAAAATAAACCAGCTGATTAACTAAAATGTCGTTTTCTTGAAATTAAAAATACGGACATGTTCTA